>NW_015168757.1:148494-162817 GCF_001447785.1 Gekko japonicus | reverse complement strand
GACTTGACTGTGTGACTGAACAACAAAGGGGAGGATACCTCTTATTCCCATTGTGCAGTCACTCTGTTGGTTACCCATCACTTAAGGGATCGGCTATCACATACATAGGTAGGGTTGCTAAGTCCCTCAGAGTCCCCAATGGGGGACTTTGGGGGGGGGTATTACTGGAGGGGGTGAAGATGTCATCACCTTGGGGAGCAGCGGCCCCCACCTCTTTCCAACAGCATTTAAAAGATCTCTTTTAAAACTGGTGGGAAGGGGGGGGGAGGCTACACATGCCTCCACTCCCAGCCCTGTATTCGGGGCTTGGAGTGCAGGCACGCGGCCCCTCTCTTTTCCCAGCAGTGTTTGAAGGGTCTCTTTAACACTGTTGGGAAGATGACAGTCTATGAGACAATGTGGTAAAGATCATGCTGATCTGGGTGACAGCTAAGTATGTCACATGACCCTGTCACCAGGCAGAGATTGCATCTCTCTTGCATCAGCCAGCATGATGTAACTATGAGTCAGCACTAGTCACTGATTGGTGCTGACACTGTATATAAGTCTGTATAGTACTTGAGAAGATGTTCACTCTGTGAATGCCTTGCAGCGGAGCACTCTGCCGGTTTGGATGGCAATTATGGAGTTGGAGAGTGCTAAATGAACTGTGTATATCTGTGTAAATAAATCCACTATAAATAGTTAGCACCAGCAACCTAGTACTTGTCGTTACTGGACGCTTCCACACGCCAACAGGGTTATGGGCCCAGAGTTGCGTGGAGCGGCTGACTACGTGTGGAGAGGACTGCACTAAGCTGTGGAGGCTTTGCCCGAGTGAAAGCGGGGAGCTCCAGAGTGCACGTCTGCACAGAAGGGAGAGGACGTCTTCCAGGACACAGCTGAGGACAGCAGCTCAGCCCGGTCTGGCTCGGAGGAGGCGGAGGAGTTCGAGGCAGTTGTCCAGGAGCTGATAAGGCACGAGTGAGTCCGGTGTACCCATCATGGCTTTGGCTTCGGCGGCCGTGTTTGTGGATAAATTAACCTACACAAACTATTCTGTGTGGTCACAACGTATGAAACATTATTTAATTAAGGAAGGGCTTTGGACTTTTGTGTCGGCCCCTTCAGCAGCCCCCACGGCCGAGGAAGAAACCCAGATAGAAAAAGCCTTGGCACTAATTGTGCTTAGCGTTTCCGACGCACAATTAGCTTGCATATCTTCAAAAACAACTGCCAAGCAAGCGTGGGATGCTTTGGCTGCTATATTCTTGCAGAAGACATCAGGTTCTATCGTGGCTCTGATGCGCAAGGTGTATAGAACTGTTTTAAGGAACGGGCAGGACGTGAGAGAGCACCTAACCACTCTCACAGACTGCTTTAACAAGTTGGCCGAGAGGGGCAAGACCCTCTCAGAGGAGGACAAAGTATTAATACTCCTCTGTTCAATGTCTGAGGAATATACCCCTCTTGTTTCTGCAATTGAGAATATAAAATTAGCTGATTTGACGTTCGACTACGTTTCTGGGAGGATTTTGCAACATCAAGATTCTCAGCTAGCTCGGCAGGAGTTGGCAGTCGGCCATCCTGGGAGTCGAGCCCATAGTTCCGGGAACGACGCCAAAAGCTCTGGTAGCCGAGCCAAAGATTCCAGGTGTCCAGCTTCAGCCCAGCAGAGAGGGGAAGAGCACATGCCATGCCAGTCGTTTAAAGCCCTGAAAGTGAGGCGATGTTTCCTGTGCGGGTCAAAAGAGCATGTACAAAGATTTTGCCCTCGGAAGAGAGAACAGGCCACCAACGCACTCAAGGAAGGAGCAACGAGGCAGCCTCAGCATGTGGCCAAGCCCCAAGTGACATTGCACCAGCAACCTAGTACTTGTCGTTACTGGACGCTTCCACACGCCAACATGCTCTTGGAGGGCAGGGCTTCTCCCCCGCCAGCCAGCGTGCTGGAGGTGGGTAGGAGCCCCCCCCAAATTGGGAAACCCCTGCAGAACCAGGTCTGGCAACCCCATACAAAGCCCCTCATGGCCTTGTTCTCTCTCAGGTCTGTGGGACAGCCTCTCCCTCTGTGCTCCGACATGACAGCTTCTCTCATCTGAGCAGGGACTCCTCTAGGTGGCACCCTGCAAATGGGCACAAATCCACAACTGACTGTACCTGTGTCTTCTCCGTTGTGGCCCCCAACTTATGAAATGGGCTGCCTGGGGAGACCAAGAAGAATAGAAGAGATTGGATTTATACCCTGCCCTTCACTATCGAAAGGTGTCTCAGAGCGGCTGACAAACTCCTTTTCCTTCCCCTCCCCACAACTGACACCCTGTGAGGTAGGTGGGGCTGAGAGAGCTCTTGACAGAAACTGCTCTTTTTCAAGAACAGCTCTTATCAGAGCTAGGGCTTGCCCAAGGGACCTGTGGAGACCCTCTTGTGGGGCTGCCCCACGGGGCCTGGGGCCGCTTTTCCTCCCTGCCCCACGGGTCTTTACACATCACCCAGGCTGGCTTCTCAAGACCCAGCCCTCCTGCTCTGCTGGAAGGAAAGCAAGAGCGCTCCAAAGGAGGACGTTTTCTCCTCTCTAGGAACCTCAACACTGCCTGCTTCTTAACCCTTTACTACCTGCTGTGCACAGAAGGAAATAAAAGAACTATTATAATGATTGTTTTTTTCAAACTAAGGAAGAGATCAAAGGTGTGTTTTAACTGCTAGTTCAAGGGTTATAAAGCCTCCCTCTGCGTGCTCATTGGTGTAAGAAGGCACTCTGTGCACTCTCAGGTGCTCTGTCATCCAATACAAAGCTAGGCAGGAAAAAAAAAGGGAATAAAAAAAGTTAGGGAACATTCCCCAGTTCTTAGAAAATAATAAGTTGTCCAAAAAACAACAGTGAACACTTGGTAACTAAGGCACGAATATCTTGGCAACGCCAAAATGAGAGTCAACATTTTACCTAAACAACATTAATCAGACTTTGGAAACTGCCACATTGACTTAATATTGAATTGGCAATGGCACCCATTCAGTAATAATTTTACGAAAGAAGAAATCTTTAGAAATGGAAATGCTTAGGCAGAAACAGAAAGTACTTAAAAGGGGGGGGGATATGTGAGGTTTGCTATGCTATTTTTGGTTTTAGCTGAAAATGTATTACTGTAAAGTGATTTGAACTGCAAGGAAAATGGGACATAAATGTTTTAATAAAATAAATCACATATTCCAACAGCAAAGTTGGCAAAATCTGAGCATGCCTAAATGTAGTGACTGGAGTTGTAAAGGGGAAGACAGATCTTTCGACAAATAGAAAATTTCCTCAGGGTTGCAGAAAAATATGAAATATATTTGGTGAAATATTGTTGTTGTTGTTTTAAAAAAACACTGTATGATAAGAAGAGCACCTGTAGCTTTAAGAAATGGATTGCCTCAGTGGCTGTCGTTAAGCAACCACAGCATTCTATACTGGGTTTCTGTGAGCAAAAGGCAGGGGAGAGGACAGGGTCCTTTTCATAGGCGTTTTGGCTTTTGAGGAAGGACTCATCGGGGCCAGGCATTTCTAGAGTTGCCAGTTACAGGTTGACAACTTCCTGGAGATTTAGAGGTTGAGCCTTGGAGAGGGTGGGGCTTGGGGAGATGAGGAGACTCAGCCAGATACTATTTATTTATTTATAGTTCGCCTCTCTCACTTAGACTCAAGGCAGATTACAGAGAGTGAGTCAATACAATCAACAAGATGGAGCATTCAGTAAACAAAACAAAGGTTCTCGAAACAATCAGATATCTAAAAACAGCAGTAAAGCAAAAGCATAAGTTTCTACATGACACATTAAATGACACAAAAATTACACAGTAAGATCCTAGTTTCAGTAAGCTAAACACAGCCGCACAGACCACAGTCCCTAATCATTTATGCAAGTAATTTTGCGACTCATTCAGTACAGAGAACTCCGTTGCAAGCATACAAAAGCTCTTTGGAATCCTTGTTTTGCATGGTTTGCAGACAGCCTGGAGAGCGGGAGCCTTAAGGTGGGGGCCACAACAGAGAAGGCACAGGTATGGGCAGTTGTTTTGCCCATTTGCAGGTTGGCTTCTGCAGACGGCCTCCCACAGAGGAGCAAAGCAGTGGTGGTGGTGCATAGTGGTGGCGGTCTCACAAAGATGAGAGTCCAAGCCCGTGAAGGGCTGTTCTCTCAAGAGCAGTTTTCTCAAGAGCTCTCTCAGCCCCGCCTCCCATACCGTTTGGTGTTGTGGGGACAGGAAAGGGAGGAGACTGTAAGCCACTCTGAGACTCCGAGTGAAGGGCGGGGTATAAATCCAACTCTTCCTCTTCTTCGGGTCAGACCCGATTCTCTGTTGCTCTCGGCTCCAAGCCCTCTTGCTAATGCCTAGTTCTCAAGGCTGACCCAGTGATCCAGCTACCTTGCTGCAGTCCCCCAGCACTGATACCTTGTAAGAAAAATCCCTGCAGTGGGATGCTCCGGCCAGGCGGTGGCAGTGTGGCGATGCAGCTGTTCGGAACATGACTGAGTCAAACCAGAAACGTTTCCACCGGGCAGTATGGCGTGTGCAACTTAAATGAATTGTTTGTTGTCTTCCCTATCCCCTATGAAAAACATTGTTAATCCCCTGTCTAAAGAGTAACTGTAAATCACTTTGAGCCCACTTGTGGGGAAAGCGATTAATAAATCGAAAGCATTATTATTATTCAGAACAGGGGCTGTTTCAGGCAGAGGCCAAGCTTGCTATTGCCATCTCCATGAAGAACTCAACAAAAGCATGTTTTTCAGAGGCCAGCCTGAGCTGTTTGCCTCTCCTCTCGTTTTGATGGTAGCCTGCAGAACAATCAGTCATTGTTTGGAGCCTCTGTTTTTCACTATCGATGACAGACCTGAATGTTTTCTCTACTGGGTATAGACTGTCTCTGGAGTCCTTCTTATGTGACACCATTTGTCACACAAGAATGACAGCCAGTGCGGTGTACCAGTTAGAGCATTCGGCTCGGATCTGGGAGACCCAAGTTCAAATGCCATTCTGCCGGAAAACCTGCTTGTGACCTTGGGCCCACTGCATTCTCTCAACCTAATAAAACATCACATTCCATTTTGAGTTGCTGTTGTGGAGTTAGATGCGGTACAGCTAAACTCCCTACTCATCGGTTTGAAGGGAATCTTATGTTTCTTCTTAAAACAGGTGCCCCATGGGAGAAAGTCTTTGACATGCTATGACAATTTCACCCACCCTCAGGATTCCCTTCATCATCCTCTATGCTGAACAGTCCCTTTCTTCTCCCCAGCTACCATTGAGTGGATGTCAGAAATCCCAGGTAGCTGCAGGAGCAGTGTGATGCTGTGTTGAAGGATAATCTTTATGAAATTTTACCAATTTGCGGGAGTGAATTACCCCCACCTTAAGGATTTTGCTTCTAAAATTCTGTCTAAGTTTGGGACAACCTATGTCTGTGAACAGTTCTTTTCTGTAAACGAATCTCAATACATCAGCTTACGGATACACACCAAAACAGCAAACTCAAGATTGCTAAAGCACAGACATTGGCTCCAGATTTTGATGCAATGATTTAGAAGAAGAGGTGTCACTTATCCAAGACCATTAAATAAACAAAATACATGTAATGTTTTAAGGACAATTATATTTCGAGTAAAAAATACAACCATTCATTGGATTTCTGGAGTCCTTTCTGAAGTTTATATCTCTGGTACCTGGCATTACATTTTATGGCAGATGTGGCCCGGACCAATGAAGTGACATTTATGTCAGATCCGACCCTCGTAACAAATGAACCTGACACCTCTGAGCTAAGGAGTTACATTGTGTGGGTTCTTTGATGCTCTTGAAGTAAGCCACTGTGGCTAAATCTCTTCCCACACTCTGACCACTCAAAAGGCTTCTATCCTGTGTGGGTTCCTAGATGGGTTTGAAGATGGCTAGTCTGACTGAATCTCTTCCCACACTCTGAACATTCAAAAGGCTTCTCCCCTGTGTGGGTTCTTAGATGGGTTTGAAGAGTGCTACTCTCACTGAATCTCTTCCCACACTCTGAGCATTCAAAAGGCTTCTCCCCTGTGTGGGTTCTTAGATGGGTTTGAAGAGTCCAACTGTCACTGAATCTCTTCCCACACTCTGAGCATTCAAAAGGCTTCTCCCCTGTGTGGGTTCTTAGATGAGTTTGAAGATTGGCACTGCAACTGAATCTCTTCCCACACTCCGAACATTCAAAAGGCTTCTCCGCTGTGTGGGTTCTTAGATGTCTTTGAAGACTGGCACTGCAACTGAATCTCTTCCCACACTCCGAACATTCAAAAGGCTTCTCCCCTGTGTGGGTTCTTAGATGTCTTTGAAGACTGGCACTGCAACTGAATCTCTTCCCATACTCTGAGCATTCAAAAGGCTTCTCTGCTGTGTGGGTTCTTAGATGGGTTTGAAGATGGCTACTACAACTGAATCTCTTCCCCCCTTGGCAAGGAATAGGTTTACCCCTCTTCTGGATGATGTGACTTCTTTTCTGCCTCTTAGGTCCAACTTGGTTTCTCAAGTTTCCTCTCAAGTCTTCATTCTCGACTTCATCTGGAAATAGAGGATGAAGTTCCTCATCCTCCTCATTCCTCTCATCATCCCCTGCTGGAATAAAGAAGGAGATCCTGTTAGAACCCACGCAAGGAGGTCTGATCAGCACCTTAAGTTCCATCCGCAATCCAAATGTTACAGTGGATTCTTCCCGCTGTATGCTGAAGTCTACAATAACATATACTTTAAAAGTACATGAAGCCTCCTGCATGAGAGATTCTTGGTTTAGACTCTGACCGTTTATATGGTTCCCCAACTTTGTAACTTTTTTGATTTGTAGTAAGGGCTCTTTTTTGACTGAACCTCTTGCCGCACTGTAAGCAATTACATAGTTTCTCTCCTAAGGAAATCTGTGTCTGTGTTCAGTCTCTGACTGAAGGTCTTTGCCAAGGCCACACTTTCAGTTTCCCTGAGTAGATTTTCTGATTCGTGTGGAGGCCTTTGTCTGTTCTCTTTTTGATTGACCCTTCTTCTTGGACTGGGATTTCACAGAAAGCCCCTCCTCAGTAAGGAATGGATGTATCCCTCCTCTTACCAGCTTGGCTTCCCTCCTGCCCCTGTGGTCCATCTCCATCTCCGAAGTGTCCGTCAGCATCTTCATTCTTGACTTTTTCCAAAGAGAACCCCTGGAATTCCCCAGCTGCCTCCTTTACATCTGCTCATGGAAGAAAGAAACAGTTTCAATTAGCACCCAGGCAAGAAGCCAAGGCACCGGTCAGGCAGTGCTCAGGAATGGGTGTGCATTTCTGTTATCCAATCATCTTTCCTCCCAAACTGAGATACTGATCACACCTTATGTCTCTTAGGCCCTTCTGTATGGCTGTTTTTATATTCTGTCTGTCCCTCCCCTCTCCAAATTCCCCATATGTATTTTAAGGGGGAAAGTGGCAAAATATCCCCCCCCTTCCCATTTGACTTTCCATGCTTTTTGACTTTTGATTCTCTGCACCTGACGATTGGTGCTGTTTGTTTGGAGAGGGGTAGGTAATGACAGATGAGGAGACCAACCTTGCAGTGTAGGGGAACCTTTCTCAAGCTCAGAGCCATTTTCTGCACTTCTCTGCACTTTAGCTGGACCTCTCTATTGTCTAATAGCAAGGCCTGAAGGCATCCAGGGGACCACTGTAGGAATGGCTTGGGTGAGGGCCACAACACTGGCCGTGCTGAACCATCGTTTTCACTGCCACCCCAACTCCTTGAGGCCCCCATTTGGGGGGGGGGAGACAGCGAAGCAGTCCTCACAGCCACACATTGCTGTTCAATAGTTTGATTCATGCATCGTCCCAATGGCAGCAATTTGCACCTTTGGCACCTATGAAAGGTCCTTACCCAGAGAGGCCACACTCCCGTAGTTCTCCAGCATGACGTCCCTGTAGAGAGCTCTTTGGCCAGGAGCCAGCAAGGTCCACTCAGCCTCGGTGAAATTCACGGCCACCTCCTCAAAGGAAAAGGGAGCCTGAAAGGAACAGCAGATTTCCTCCCCAGATATCAGTCCAGGCAGAGACTACACTCTCCACAGGGGCATTCTGGGAGGGTGCAGGACATAGAGCTTGGCATGCGTGAAGAGAGTGGGATTCAGAGCCTGTCTCTCCTCGGTCAGCAGGACCCAAAGCCTCCTTGAGAAAGAAGTGGGAACCTGACTATCCCCCTGTCTCCCCCCCCCCTACCTGGACCAGAGTTGGAGCAGCTGTTTCCACTCCTCTGAAAAGATGACAGGTTGACAACATCTCTTCACTACCTGCAAGGGAGACAAAATTGGAAGGAGAAATGTTCCTATTTTCTTTCCTTCTTTGAATTTTACTGCACCCATCACTGTTCCCTGGGTTGTGCCACCTTGTCTTCTTTACACTCAAGAATATTTGTAATGACTTTTCGAGAGGTGGAAGCATCAGGAATCCATGAGCCTCGGCATGTTATAAATGCTGCCAACCCTTCTGTGAGACTTGAAATGTGCCCTGTGCACCCTGGAGCTCCAAAAGCTGCAGCACCCCTGCTGGAAGAGGCCAAAAACCCAGGCCTGCCCTTCTCCAACCTGCTGGAGCCTCCCACCTGTCCTGGAGTCCAGACTGGCAGGAGAAAAAGATAGGACCGGAAATCCTGTTGCATGACACATCACTATCACCTCCAGCTCAAAACTCAGATTCTTTTTTTAGTGCATCAGCCAAGGCTCTGGAAACTTTAGGGTACCACCAATGGGTTTCCAGGATGCCTGCTGATACTCGGACTTCACATCCAGGTATTCGGTGAGATGAGACATCTACATGACATCACAAACAACCCAAGCTCCACCCTCCAACCTAATGTAAATAATGATGGAATTGTCCTCCATGAAACATACTGCCTTTTAAAGTGGAGTGCCCATCACTACATCCTATGGCACTCTGTTTGAGAACTCCATTCTATGTAGTCTGCAAAAGCATTCCACTTCTGTCCTGAACCTTCTGCCCAACAACTTGGCTAGGTCCCCTGATCCTATCTGGGCAGGAGGCACCCTTACCACTTGACAGGGCATCTCGGGCATCCTCCTGGGCCTGCGTCCTCTGATTTTCCTCTGACGAAGCTCCTTCTGCCTCAGTGATCTTCGTTTCCATCTTCACAGATCGTCCCCACATCTGAAACAAGAGCCAGGTAAGAGGAGGAATGGAAATATCTAGTGAAATATCTAGAGGTAGAAATATATAAGAAAAGATGGGGACAATACACTGAGAAGTTATAGTAAGGAGATGAAAGGATGACAGATTCCTTTTCCAGAAGAATCTTTTGAAGAAGATCCAATGGTTTTAGAAAGTAAAGGGAAAACTGCACTGAGAGCAATTGGGAGAAACAGATCACCATGGTTAGATGGGATAGCAACAGAATTATTCCATTCAAAGCCTTAACAAGAATATGCTAATAAGGAAAACAAAACGATGGCTCACAGTCTGGAAACTTTCTCTTTACATCGCTGTTCCAACAAAAGGAGACATCAAAGTCTGCAGCAACTACTGTACTGTCACATTAATTTCTCATGGGAGTAAAGTGATAATCAAAATCTTACAATGAAGCCTATTACCATAGATGGAATGAGAAATGCCAGGTGCTGAAGCTGGATTCAGAAAAGGAGAAGGTACTTGTGACGTCCTCCTTATTAGGGAGGACTGGTTTCACTTTAAAAGTGTTCTTTATTTTGTTTTACTGGGTATATACGGCTGCCACCAGGAAATTTTAAGGATTTCCAAACCTTTATGCTTTTACTGTTGCTCTTTTTAATTTGGTAGACCGAGTTCAAGGCTTACAGGGATCTAAGTGGTCCTGGGAAGTATTTCATTCAGAGCTGGTATAAACTTGGATGAAAGAGGATTTATTGAAATAACTACTAAATAAGAGGGTTGTACAATGTAACTAGTAATGTATAAATGATGAACAATTGCTTTGATATCACACAATCTTATCCCTCACTGACAGGGATCTTTCAGGTAACTTTGTAACACTTGTTTAACTCAAGGTCATATATGTTCACTGTTTCTCTCCAGTTTATCAGGACATACAGACTTTCCTATAACTTGTCTTCAATTAAACTTTCATTTACTTTTTCCTATACACTCAGCTTTCCTTCTCTTTCTCACTGAACTACCTCAGCTGTCTGCTTATAACTGCTTCAACACAGAACTACTTGTCTAACTAAACTGTCAACTTGTAACTGCAACTCCTGACTGACGCACAAAACCTCCACCCAGATTCGCTTCCAAAACCCCTCCCCCTCTCTGTCAACCACCAATCATACCACACTTGCCTCTCTCAACAACTCTAGTCTATCTACCACAGCCATGCAACCAAACTTTTAAAGAGACACACACACACAGAAACAAGGAATCGTTACAGTACTTGATATCATATCGCAAATTCAGGTCAGTTATTGGAGCATAGAAGAGAATTTTAGAAGAAAACCATGTTGTGTTCCATAGATTACAGCAAAGCTTTGGACTGCATGGATCATGAGAAGCTATGGCTGGTTTTGAAAGAAATGAGTCTGCCACAACAACTGTTTGCATTGATGTGCAACCTGTACTCTGAACAAGAGACCAGTGTTAGGACAGAAGACAGAGAAACAGAATGGCTTCCAAACTGGAAAAATGTCAGACCACGATGTATTTTATCTCCCTTTCCCTTCGATCTATATGCAAAACATATCATAAGGAAAGTTGGATTCGATTTAGTTGAAGGAGGAGTGAAAACTGGTAGAAAAAACAGTAACTATTTGAGATATGAAGTTGACACCACAATACTGGCAGAGAATAGGGAAGTCTTGAAACAACCACCAATGTAGGGTAAAGCAGGAAGCGCCAAAGTGGGATTACGGATGAACATCAAGAAGACAAAAGGATTCACTAGTCTGGAATTCCAGAATTTAGAGTTAATGATGAAGAACTTGAAATTGCTCAAGATTTTCTGTTCCTTGGCGGCTCCATCGTCAATTACAAGGGAGACAGCAAGCAAGAACCTAGGAGACTGAGGCTGGGAAGGGCAGCCCAGAAGGAGCTTAAAAAAGATTATCTGGTAGAAGGAGGAGGAGGAGAAGAATTGGATTGATATCCTGCCCTTCATTCGGAGACCGAGAGCAGCTTACCATCTCCTTTCCTTCCTCTCCCCACAACAGACACCCCCGTGAGGTAGATGGGGCTGAGAGAGCTCTGAGAAAACTGCTCTTCAGAGAACAGCCACTGACCAAGGTCACCCAGTGGCTGGAAGTTGAGGCGTGGGGAATCAAACACGATTCTCCAGATTAGAGTCCGCCACCCTTAACCATTAAGCCAAACTGGATCCTAGTTGTGGTACTGGAGAAGAATGTTTATGGATACTGCGGACCACCCAAAAGACAAATCAGTGGGTTCTAGAGCAAATCAAACCTCAACTCTCCCTAGAAGCTAAAATGACTAAAATTAGACTATCGTACTTTGGTGTCATTACGAGAAGACAAGAGTCACTGGCAAAGACAATAATGCTAGAAAAACTTGAAGGCAGAAGGAAAAGAGGAAGACCAAACATGGGATGGATTGACACAATCAATGAAGCCACGGCCTTCAGTTTGTAAGACCTGAGAAAGGCTGTTAACGATAGGACGTTTTGCAGGACATTAATTCATAGGGTCGCCACAAATCGAAAGCAAACTCATAGTCTGGTATGAAAAAAATATATTCAGATGTGTGCTAGATGCCCACAGAATGAACAGACTAACAATAGAGACTAGATTAATTACACATAGCACTCTGCTCCAGACTTGCTCAGTCTATACCCCTCTAACAGTCTTGTATTCTCAAAAGCAGTCTGCTCCAAATTCTATCTCTCTTTCAACAGTTTTTCCGGATATTTAAGCGTTTCAGACCTCTGGTCTTTCCTCAGGAACAAATCCTATATAGGAATCGTACATTCAATGTTACATTCAAGTTGACTCTTTCATTCGTTTACTCTTCTGTTAATCTACTTGGGCAAGGTCTCCTCACTTATTTCCAAGCATGCTGATGCTGCTGCCAAAGTCAAATGGACCCAGAGTCAAGTGGACCCAGAGTCAAATGGACTGTCTTGGGATTGTGTGTTATTCTTGTGGATAGGAAGCAAACTGATGGCAGTTGACATGCACCCACAGAGAAATATCTGAGAGGAAACATTAGGATAAGGTCACTGCTTGAACTGAGTGAATGAAAACCCCTCACCTGCTCTGCCTGCCTCTTCTCCTCTTCCTGACTCAGGAGGAAAGCTTCGGCCAGGGCCACCGCCTGCGAACTGGTCTCTGGCCCGCACCCTCTGACCCAGCCCTGCATGTCCTGGGGCAGGACGGCCAGGAACTGCTCCAGGATCACCAGGTCCAGGATCTGCTTCATGGTGTTCCTCTCTGGCTTCAGCCAACGGTTGCAAAGTCCATGGAGCCGGCTGCAAACCTCTCGGGGCCCATCAGCCTCCTGGTAACAGAACTGCCGGAAGTGTCTGCTGCGTATATCTGTGCTCAGAGTGTCCTGAGCCAAGATCTCTGGCAGAGCTCTTTCCCAAAATTCAACACCACTCTCTGCTGGGATGGGATGGGGACCTTTCCTTGATGTCTTGCCAGTTCCAGGTGCTTCTGGGTCCTCCTCTTCCATCTCCTCCTCCTTTCTCTTAGGTTGCCTCGAACTGTGGAAGGACACTGTTAGTCACTTGCCTATGAAGAGGGAAAGATATCAAAAAGGCAGAAAGAAACCAAAAGAGAAAGGAGTGATATCACTGACCCTGGACAAGAGACAACGTAAGTGGATCAGAAGGTGTGTCCGTGTTGGAGTTTGTGGATCAGGATTAACATCATTGGTTTATATTAAGTACCAAGCTTTTTAGGTTACACTTCTTTGGTCCTTCAGGAAGGAAAAACATCTCTATTGGGCTCTTTAAAATCTGCTATGGATGTTATGAGCTGGGCCTCTGGTACCTGGAGACCAGTCTGCCTAGTGGGTGCATCTCAAGGTAAACTGGGGCTCAGGAAAAAGTGATTAGTAAGGGCTTAACCACTACAGAGAGCTCCTCAGTAGGCCAGAAGGGCTGGGCAAGACGTCTGCCCAGGAAGCAGCCAGCCGAGGGGAAGGGGCAGAGGGGCCTCTCCAGGTCAGGGCACACAGGGGCTGCTGTGGCAAACAAGAGCAGGAGGAGGCAGGGATGGGGCAAAGGTCAACAACCACTTCATGGCTGCTGTGGTCAAATGGCTGAGAGTGAACAAAGTGGAACTGAGCCCTGCAAAGACAGAAGTCGTACTGGTTGGGAAAGCAGAAGTCTTGAAAGACACTGTGTTTGTCACTTTCGATTGGGTTCAGCTAATCCTCGCCGACTCAGTGAAGTGACTGGGAATTATGCTGGACCCAACCCTATTGCTAGAGAAGCAAGTTAGTGCAGTTGAAAAAAAAAAAAAAAGTTTTCTCCCAACTCAGCCTAGCTCAAAAAATGACCCCTTTCCTTGATGCAGCTGATCCGGCCACCAGGATCCATGCCACCAGGATCCAATGCCATGTACACTGCATGAAACCAAATCAGACACTCCAGCTGGTGCAGAAACGCCAAGGCTGTGCCATTATCAGGGGCTTGATGAATCACAGCCCTTCTGCAGTCCCTCCACTGGCTGTTCTGGGCAGGGGCCTTCTCCGTTCTGGCCCCCACCAATGGTCTGCCTGAGGGGGTTGGGAAGGCACCCACTTGCCTGCCTTTCCACAGACTAAATAGAACTGAATTATCCAAGAGGGCTTTTCTAAGCAAGCAATGAGGTAGCACTGGACAGAAGGCTTCACAAGGTTTCTTAGATACATCATTAGGGCATGGGGACTTGATTACCCTGTTTAGTTTGCTGTAAGCTGGATCCCGCTAAATCGTTTTGCAGCACTTTGTGGGTCATGTTAACATTTATGCTTTCCCTCAATACTGTTTTTCAGATTTCTGGTCTGTTCTCCAACCCAAATTGTATTGCATAGTTTACTGAATGTATTGACTGTACAGAGTCCCACTGAAGGGTAGACTATAATCAATGTTAATAAATAAAATATTGTAAATAACCCCCCCCTCCCTTGGGAATCTGCAGATGGGGGGAACACCGCCCATTCCTCCCCCGCGATTCCGCTTGGGGCTTCTTCCCGGGCCTCCCTCCGAACTCCATGGCAGAGTTTTTTCCGATTTCCAGAACTCAGATCCCGCATTTCAGACGCTGCCGGGGACCCCACAGGGGCTAAGACAGGAAAACATCCGTCAGAAGCTCACATGTCAGAACTACTGAAACGCGCCCCCCCCC
>NW_015168757.1:128883-147940 GCF_001447785.1 Gekko japonicus | reverse complement strand
CCCATATGATGGTGGCCCAGCAGCCCCTCAGGTGTAATAGTGGGGGGAGGCGGGGGGAAAGGCATGCTGGGAGATGTCGTTTGGGAGAGGCGCCGCCACCGGGCCGAGCAAAGTCCGTGAGAAGCTGGCAGCTCAAGCGCATCCTGGGGGCGCCAATGGCCTCCGTGGGGCGGCAGGCCCAAGGGCCAACGGACTGGAGCTGGGCTTTTGGCGGGGGGGGGGGGGGGGGGGAGGCGGCAGGCCAGTGCTGCGCCCTTCTATGTTGGCGCCCTTAGGCGACTGCCTTACCCAGGGCCGGCGCTTTCATAAAGGCAGGGTTTTCCCTTGAATGATAGAGGCGTCCTGTCCGGCAATGTGCCTGATGCGATGACGTGGGGACTTTGGGGGTGGGGTTGTTGGTTGGTTAATATTCAGCACCAGGGGTGGTTTGGTAGAAAAAGATCTAGGGGAACTCATTAGCATAACTCATTAGCATATGCCACACCCCTGACATCACCAGAAGTGTGTCATAAGGCCACACCCCCTGACATCTCTGGAAGTGTGTCATAAGGCCACACACCCCGCCCCCAATGGTCCCAGCCGCCCTGCTGGCCTTGCAGCTCCACTGCTGAGCCCCATGAGGGGCCTGGGGGTGGACCTGCAAGGCCGGCGGGAGTGCAAGGAAGCCCCGCTAAGGCCCTCCCTGGCCATCTAAGTGACAGCAGGCAAGCTGCTGATAACAAGTCCTGACCTCTGTTCAGCACTCAGATCATAAAGATCTAAGTGACAGCAGGCAAGCTGCTGATAACAAGTCCTGACCTCTGTTCAGCACTCAGATCATAAAGATCTAAGTGACAGCAGGCAAGCTGCTGATAACAAGTCCTGACCTCTGTTCAGCACTCAGATCATAAAGATCTAAGTGACAGCAGGCAAGCTGCTGATAACAAGTCCTGACCTCTGTTCAGCACTCAGATCATAAAGATCTAAGTGACAGCAGGCAAGCTGCTGATAACAAGTCCTGACCGGTTCAGACCAGATAAGGGATGAGGTCAGTAATTATGACTCAACATGAAGCTGATTGGACACTCACTGTATATAAGTGGACATGTACTGCTCTGTATTCTCTTCTCTTTGGATATGGTGTCTGGCGGAGTAGTTTGTCGGTGGAGTGTATATATTGTAAATAAATCTGTATATAGTTTACCACTGGACTGTATTGGTGTGGTGCTATATAGAACCTCCTCTGCAGTGAATGCTGGTGAGTGCTGGAGTGGCTGGAAAAGTCCTGGTGGCTGGTGGTGCTGGAAAGTTGCTTAAGACGCGCTGCGCAACAGGGGTTCCCCCAGCGGCCCAGGGGGTTTCCCCGCCCCCCTATCAGCAAGCTGCCAATATTCCTTTTCTGTTGGGTTTTCATGTATGTGCTTGATTGCTTTCGCTTTCATATGTAGTCCTGTTGATGTGCTTAGCTGCTGGAATGTCTATATCTCTCAAGGCCACAGGTGGTTGCTGCTGGATAGTTGCTTGGGTGATCTCACGATAGCTCGTGCCGCTTAGAAGCGTTTGCTCCCAGACCCGATAGCGCGCACGGGAAACCCCGCAATTGGGCCTCAGTAGTTTGAATATACTATAACATGCCATGCTTGTTGCATTTTCCCCATTCCTAACAGGGATCCTGTACATGCACCTATAGCTTCAAATAAAGTAAAACTTTCCTGCAAGAGTGTACTTCGTTGATGCTGTGGGGAAACTTGACACCCCCCAACCCTAAGGGAGACTGCCCTTGGTGCAGAACACCACAGCTCAGCTATTAATGGGAGTTAAGGGGAGGATACCTCTTATGCCCGTTGTGCACTCTGTTGGTTACTCATCAGTTAAGGGATTGGCTATCACATACACCGCTAGGGTTGACAGGTCCCTCAAAGTCCTCCCAGAAGACGGAAGGGGGGGGGATTGGGGGGAAGCAAAGCGAAGGGCGCTCAGAGAGGGCCCTCTTGAGCGGGTCCGGCTTCCTCCCAGGAAAGCGGCTTTCGGGGATCACCTTGGAAATCCGGGCTCTTGCAACGTCCTTCCCTGGTTCTCAAAAAGGGACTCTGGTCAGGTCTAAGAGAAACTCCCCCCCTCCCTCCTTGCAGGCCGTTCGCGGCAGGGGCTCCTTCTTCTTTGGTGGGGCGGGACTCCCGGGTGGTACCAGCACTTTTTTCTGGGGTGTGTGTGTGTTCCATGAAGTCCCGAGGAGGAATTGGGGGGAGAAGGAGGGCGACTTTCTCTATGAGTCCTGCCCCCTCCCCTTTGTAAAGGGCGGGAAAGCCCTGGTTGGGGGGGGGGGTGCATGGCCAGGGCCAGGTTTTTTTGCACACTAGGCAGGCTACCTTCTGGCGCACGCCCCCCCCCCCCAATTTTCAAACATAAATGCATTTTAGAAAGAAAAACACAAAATCTGAAATTGCTAAAAACAATTTAACTGTGAGAACAAGTAATTCAATCTCAAGTTTTCTATTTCACTCACTGTTTTGTGAGTCACGGGGTTGTTGGCTGAGGACAGACTGGCAGTTTGAAGTGTGAGGGAGTCGTGGCAAAAAGGACCTGGAACAACTTGTTCCGGGTATTCCCGGTCACACTGCACCGACTGATGCGGGAACATACCATAGAGGAGGCACAAGGGAGTGTTGCACATATTAGATTCCATGTCAAAAATGAAGTCAAATGAGGAGGAAGATCTATGTTTTATTTCAATTAACAGGAAAACAGTTGGACCAAATAGTCCATCCAAAATTGACTACTTTCTTCTCAGCATATTCAGGGAATATGCTTCAATTAAAAGGAAAAACCATTGGACCCAATAACTCATCAACAATTGACAACTTTCTTCTTTTTCTTCTTCATCTTCTTCTTCTTGAACATATTCTGAACATATTCAGGAAATACATGATATTTTATACATGGACTGACATCATCAAGAAAACAATATTCAAAAAGCATAATTGGTTACAAAAGACAGTGGTAATTTGAGTAATAATCCTCTGATTGGCCAGATGTAAAGAAACATATATCTATGTCAATCTAAGTAAAACCTAAGTGTTTACTTAACCTAACCTAAATGATAATGGGCAAGGATTCGTCATACCCTAAACAAAAGTATTCATTACTGATACGAGACTAAAATCGTCTCTGACCCAGACATTGTAAGGTTTTGCCCTTAAGAACTACAGAATCATGAACTTTGTACCTATTATGTTGTCTGCTAGCAATATCAGACCTACAAGAGGAAAGCCTTCTATATAACAGGCCTTTCTAACATTCTAATCAAATATTACTTAAGAATAAATCTATAAAAACCAGAGAAATATGAATAATGAAAAAGGGGGAAATATTTATAGTCCCATCGCTACTACAGAGAGGTCCCCGGTTCAATCACCGGCATGTATCTCCAGTCAAGCATCAGCTAAGAGATTATGTGAAAGACTCCTGGCCACACACACACACACACACCCGGGGAGCGGCTGGCAGTCAGAGCAGGCAAGACTGACTTCGATGGACCAACGCTCTGATTAAGTATAAGGCAGCTTCACTGTGTGCTCACTGTATGTGGGGAAGAAAAAAGGGACTCCCCTTGGCATGGGGTCCCCCTACTGCCCCCCATCCTTGGTGCATCCCATCTGCCCTTCTCTTCACCATCTTATTCTGGATTCTGTTTTTTTGGTCACTCTCCAGTGTGACCAACAGGATGGCACTAACAGTCTCCAACATTCCTTAGAACAGTGAATTAACAGCTAATTAAATGAGCAGAACATCTGGCACACATCCCCGGCACATGGGACCATCCTGCCTGGACGTTTGGTGCGCTGAAATATCCTGCTAATGCGAATGTGTTCTTTGTATTCCATCTATATTTCCTAGATACTGTGTAATTGTATGTGTGCTTGTGTTATTGTATGCTTGAAATACCTTCAGTAAACAAAATCTATTTATACTGACGTCAGTCTCAGCGTCTATTTGGTGTGTCTGGAGGAAACGGCACCCCTGTATACAGAGATGCTTGCCCCCGCAGTTGCCTATTGCCTGATTTAAGAAAATAACTCCCCATATTGAATAGCAATTTAAGGCAATTTGGCTAACACTACTTCTCAAGGCCAACCCAGTGATCTTTGTCCCACCACCTTGCTGCAGTCCTCCAACACTAATCCCTGGTCTTCTTCAGCACAGGGGCTGTTTCAGGCAGAGGTAATGCTTGCTATTCCCATCTCCATGAAGAACTCAAAATCACTCATCAAGCATGCTTTTCGGAGGCCAGCCTGAGCTGTTTGCCTCTCCTCTCGCTTCAATGGTAGCCTTCAGAACAATCAGTCATTGCTTGGAGCTTCTGTTTTTCAGTATCGATGACAGATCTGAACCTTTTTTCAACTGGGTATAGGCTGTCTCTGGAGTCATTCTTATGTTACACCATAGTATGACAGCCAGTATGGTGTACCAGTTAGAGCTTTAGGCTAGGATCTGGGAGACCCAAGGTCAAATGCCATTCTTCCGGATAACTTGCTTGTGACCTTGGGCCCATTGCATTCTCTCAACCTTATAAAACATCAAAAGCCACTTGGAATTCCTGTTGGGGAGTTAGAGAGGGTTCAGCTAAACTCCATACTCATCGGCTTAAGGGAATCTTATGTTTCTTCTTAGAACAGGTGTCCCATGGGACAAAGTCTTTGACACGCTATGACAATTTCCCCCACCCTCATGATTCCCTTCATCATCATCTTTGCTGAACAGCCCCTTTTCTTTCTTCTCCCCACCTATGAATGAATGGATGCCACAAATTGCAGGTAGGGTGGGGGAGCAGGGTGATGCTGTGTTGAAGGATAATCTTTTTGAAGTGGGCATTATTGCCAATTTGGGGGGCTGAATTAACCCCACTAAAGGCTTTTGCTTCTAAAATTTCATCTATGTTTGGGACAACGTATGTCTGTGAACAGCTCTTTTCTGTAAATGAATCTCAATAAATCAAAAGTATGTTCTCAGCTTACGGATACACACCTAAACAGCATATTCAAGATTGCTACAGCACAGACATTGGCTCCGGATTTTGATGCAATGATTCAGAGCAAGAGGTGTCATTTATCAAAGATGATTAAATAAAGGAAATACTCTTAATGTTTTAAGGATGTTTATATTTTGACTAAAAATAATACCATTAATTGGGGTTCTGGTGTCCTTTCTGAAGTTTATATCTCTGGTACCTGGCATTACGTTTTATAGCACACATGGCCCCGACCAACACAGTGATATTTATGTCAGATCCGACCTTCGTAACAAATGAACAACACCTCTGAGCTAAGGAGTTACATTGTTTGGTTCTTTGATGCTCTTGAAGCAAGCCACTGTGACTGAATCTCTTCCCACACTCTGAGCATTCAAAAGGCTTCTCTTCTGTGTGGATTCTTAGATGCTTTTGAAGATGGCTACTCTGACTGAATCTCTTCCCACATTCTGAGCATTCAAAAGGCTTCTCCTTTTGTGAGTTCTGTGGCAGAATTTGGAGTCCTTCAAATTTTATTGTACTGTTAAATATTACCCCCCCCCAAGAAAGTGAAAAATGATATTAGTAAAAAATAACACATAAATCATAATATAAATGGCCGGTATTTACATAAACCCTGATAATGAAACCAACCGGCAGATTTTATAGGCTGTTGAACAAAACGTTGCAATTGATGTTGTAGTTGTTAGATTTGTGTCTTCTAGGAGTAACCTAACATATCCCAAGCTTGTTCTTCAAGGTATTCCATTGATCAAAGGAGTGGTAGTCTGTATGCGACCATCTTGATAGAAAACCTAGAAGAACGACTCAATTTCTCCTTCACTGCCGGGGCAAAACCTTTTCCCACAGGGGATTCTATTAAACCACCCTTTTAAAAGAGCAGAGGGGAGTGCAGCAGACCTTGCAAGTGTAAAGGCCCTCCTGTGACTAGGCACCTCCAAGAGGGTCAGATAGCCAGCCGGCTTGACTATATATCTGGGGTTCAAAGGGAACAAGATTTAGGGAGGGTCCCTACCAATGTTCCCTCTAAGCTGAGTTAGTGTGAGCTAGCTCACAGTTTTTTAGCCTCCGTCTCACAAATTTTTTCTCAGCTCAGGATTGATGGCTCCAGAACACACTAATTTATGCAGTAGCCAAATCACATGCTCACAACTTTAATGCTGGTAGCTCACAAAGTAGTATTTTTGCTCACAGGACTCTACAGTTTAGAGGGAACATTGGTAGGGACCTTCCCTAAATCAAGCTGGCGGTCAGTGTCCAATATCCTTTGTTTTTGCCAGGTCAAGGCCCATGGTTAAAATCATGGAAGGTGAAAAGCCCAGGCTCGCAAGTCTGCAAATGACTGTCTCAAGCCATACAGACTGATGTTCATCCAAGAGGAGTAGTGGGGTCAAACCTTGCTGAAAACTGCTAGTCTTGATCCAGTAATTTAGGGAGGCAAGGCACACCTTGGCTTCCACTCTGACAGTGCCAGTCTCCAAATGTAGCAAGGCATTTGGTATGCAACTCGGAACTTGTAATGATGCTCTTAGGAACTTTGATGGAACACACTCAAGAGGGGCAAAAGAAGATGATGTTGGCCCTATCATAGTTCTGTGCAACAGCTGGGCCAAGGTTTTGGCCTGGAAGAGTTTTAGGGCAGCAGGGATGTAATCTCCACTCTTAGTTCAAAGAAATCCAAGTATATTATGAGCCGACTTTTGCCCAGTATCTGCTGCGTGGGCAACGTGTGCTTTTCTTGAACCGGAAGCATGGAATACTGCACCGAGATCGTTGAAGGCCTGCACCAGTTCAATCAAACGGCCATCGATGGACCAGGTTCTGGACTTCTGTTTCTTGCCAAAGGCCATTATTCTTGTTTCCTGATAGTTTACTGAAAGAAAGTCTTCTTTGCAAGGCTGTACTAGAGCCTTTAGGGCTCTTCTTAGCCCAACTGGGGTCCTTAACAGAATATCTGCATCATCTGCATATAATAGATCTGACGATGCTGTAGTATAGGAGAACGAAAGGCCTGGTCATTTAAACATCTGACCAAGTCATTTATATAAAAGCTGAAGAGAGACGGTGCTAAAACACAGCCCTGTTTCAAACCTCTCAGAGTGGGGATGGCGTTTGAAAGATGTCCCAGCTTCCTGCACCTGACTTTGGTTTCTTGGTTCCGAAGGTCAATAGGCCTTTGCTGTTTTGCTGGCAGCCTAGGTGTAAAAACTAAAGCCTTGCCAAGAAGAAGGAGGAGGAGATTGGATTTATACCTCGCCCTTCACTCAAAATCTCAGAGCAGCTTACAAACCCCTTTCCCTTTCCCTCCCCACAACAGACACCCTGTGAGGTAGGTGGGGCTGAGAGAGCTCTTTCCAGAACTATCCTTGAGAGAACAGCTCTGACAGAACTATGGCTTGCCTGAAGTCATCCGGCAGCTCCAAGTGAAGGAGTAAGGAATCAAACCTGGTTCTCCCAGATTAGTGTCCGCGCACTTACCCACTACACCACACCAGCTCTCTTTGCACCTTTGCCTGAATGCACGTTCCATGGCCTTACAAGTGCTAGGTTCCAAAGCGTAATCATATCTGTCTAGTTCTTTTTAACATCGCAATTAATAAAATCTATCTGGGCAACAGTTCATGTTAGCAAAGGTTCATCTTATCCTGTGTGGGTTCTTAGATGGGTTTGAAGGGGGCCCCTTTGACTGAACGTCTTCCCACATTCTGAGCATTCAAAAGGCTTCTCCCCTGTGTGGGTTCTTAGATGATTTTGAAGAGTGCTACGGTGACAGAATCTCTTCCCACACATGGAGCACTCAAATGGCTTCTCCCCTGTGTGGGTTCTTTGATGTTCTTGAAGACTGCCATTTTGACTGAATCTCTTCCCACACTCTGAGCATTCACAAGGCTTCTTCGCTGTGTGGGTTCTTTGATGTTTTTGAAGATGGCTACTCTGACTGAATCTCTTCCCACACTCTGAGCATTCAAAAGGCTTCTCCCCTGTGTGGGTTCTTAGATGTTCTAGAACAGTGCTACTGCAACTGAATCTCTTCCCACACTCTGAGCATTCAAAAGGCTTCTCCCCTGTGTGGGTTCTTAGATGCTCTTGAACAGTGCCACTGTGACTGAATCTCTTCCCACACTCTGAGCATTCAAAAGGCTTCTTCGCTGTGTGGGTTCTTTGATGTTTTTGAAGATGGCTACTCTGACTGAATCTCTTCCCACACTCTGAGCATTCAAAAGGCTTCTCCCCTGTGTGGGTTCTTAGATGCTCTTGAACAGTGCCACTGTGACTGAATCTCTTCCCACACTCTGAGCATTCAAAAGGCTTCTTTGCTGTGTGGGTTCCTAGATGTTTTTGAAGATGGCTATTCTGACTGAATCTCTTCCCACACTCTGAGCATTCAAAAGGCTTCTCCCCTGTGTGGGTTCTTAGATGTCTTTGAAGAGTGCTTCTGTCACTGAATCTCTTTCCACACTCTGAGCATTCAAAAGGCTTCTCCCCTGTGTGGGTTCTTAGATGTACTTGAAGAGTGCTACTGCAACTTAATCTCTTCCCACACGCTGAGCATTCAAAAGGCTTCTCCCCCGTTTGGGTTCCTAGATGTACTTGAAGAGTGCTAATGCGACGGAATCTCTTCCCACAGTCTGAGAATTCAGAAGGTATCCCCCCTGTGTGGGTTCTTAGATGAGTTTGAAGAGTGCCACTGCAACTGAATGTCTTCCCACACTCTGAGCATTTAAAAGGCTTCTCCCCTCTGTGGATTCGTTGGTGCACCAGGAGCTGTGATCTGTATTTGAAGTATTTTCCACACCAAAAGCATTTAAATGCATTCATTATACTGTGCTTTGGACATTGTATATTACCTTTGCCTTTGACAGAGAACATCATTCCACTCCCTGAGCAAATAAATCGCTTCCCTCCTATATGAATCCTTTGCTGCTGAACAAGGTCTGATATCTTTGAGAATCTCTTGCCATAGTCTGAGCAGCTATAAGGTTTCTCGCCTAAATGTGTTCTTTGATGTCTAAGGAGGTCTGCTCTGCGAATCATGGTCTTTCCACAGACCAGCCAGTGATGGGTCTTCTTTCCACTGTGCATCCGTAAATGGACATTATAGTGGGATTGGTCTGAGAAGTTCATTCCGCCCGCCAAGGACTTGTATGTTTCCTTCACCATGTGAATTCCTTCTTGGAAATCACCCCCTTGGCAAGGAATGGGTTTACCCCTCTTCTGGACGATGTGGCTTATTTTCTGCCTCTTAGGTCCAACATGGTTTCTCAAGTTTCCTCTCAAGTCTTCATTCTTGACTTCGTCTGGCAATGGAGGATGCAGTTCCTCATCCTCCTCATTCCTCTCATCATCCCCTGCTGGAATAAAGAAAGGGATCCTGTTAGAACCCAGGCAAGGACATCTGATCTGCACCTGAATTTCTATCCGCAATCCAAATATTACAGCCGCTTCTTCCCGCTGTATGCAGAAGTGCACAATAACATACACTTTAAAAGTACATGAAGCCTCCTACATGAGAGAGGCTTGGTTTAGACTCTGACCATTTATGGTTCCCCAACTATGTGATTTTTTGATGTCAAGTAAGAGCTCTTTTTTGACTGAGCCTCTTTCCGCTCTGCAAGCAATTACATGGTTCCTTTCCTAAGGGAATTTGTGTCTGCAAAATAATGTTCGTTCTCTGACTGAAGGTCTTTGCCAAGGCCACACTTTCAGCTTCCCTGGAGTGGATTCTCTGGTTAGGATGGAGGCCTTTGTTCCCTCTCTTTTTGATTGACCTTTCTTCTTGGACTGGGATTTCATGGAAAACCCCTCCTCAGTAAGGAATAGGCTTATCCCTCCTCTTACCTGCTTGGCTTCCCTCCAGCCTCTGGGGTCCATCTCCAACGCCGAAGTGTCCGTCGGCATCTTCATTCTTGACTTTTCCCAAAGAGAACCCCTGGAATTCCCCAGCTGTCTCCTCCACATCTGCTCCTGGAATAAAGAAAGAGTTTCAATCATCACCCAGGCAAGAAGCCAAGGCACCAGTCAGGCAGTGCCCAGGAATGGGTGTGCATTTCTGTTATCCAATCATCTTTCCTCCAAAACTGAGACACTGGTCACACCTTATCCCTGCCAGGCCCTCATGTAGAGCTGTTTTTTATATTCCGTCTGTCCCTCCCCTCCCCAAACTCCCCATATGTATTTTAAGGAGAAAAGTGGCAAAAAAAATTGTCCCCCCCGGTTCCCATTTGACTTACTTTTTTTTTTTTTTTTAAACTTTTGATTCTCTGCACTTTTTTCCCCCCATCCCCCTGGGGGGAAGTTTTTGTTGTTGTTTTTAAAGAGTACAAAACTACAACAGAAAATATGGGGAAGGGTACTACATCTAGAGGGAGAAAGAAAGACCCACAACTAACTAAAAACCCAAGAGTAGGAGATCATACCTCAGCTTAACTCCATGCTATTTTAAAAAAGAAGAAAGCTACTAAAAATACAATGAATTTAGTTGGTTGTGTTAAATTAATTATCGTTTAACCATCCCTTTAACTGTTTAAAGAAATTCCCAGAGCATCCCCAAGTTATTTCAACATTTTTTTCAGGCACAAATCAGAGTCCTTCAGCCCTTATTTATTCTTATCTTTTCTAATCCTCAGTTTATATGGGCTTTTGGGGGCAGCTGCCCCCTTTTCAGAGGGGTTGTCCTCGTCCGAAGACCCCGAGCCCAACTCGCCATCTGATTTGCTTTCTTCTTCCTCCCCTTTACCCACTTCTGGTTCCCCGAACTGTATCCGCAAAAATTTGCGTGCTTTAAAAACAGAGTCAATCTTCTCTTTTTTATCGTTGAGCTTCTGGGGTTAACCACCTGTAATTAATGCCATTTGTTTCTGAGAAAAGGATTAGTTCTTTATAATTCATTCTCTTCTGTCTTATATCAAATGGAATATCTTTTAAGATCCTAATGTTGTTGTCCCCAATTTTCACGGGGGTTCCCGAGGTTGCTTTTAAAATAGTGTCTCTCACATGTCTCTTCGAGAATCTGACTACTATCTCCCCAGGCAGATTATTTTTCTTGATGTACGATGAATAAGACCTGTAGATCACATCCATCTTGCTGCAAAGGTATTCCACTGTTAAATCAGTCATTGGGGCTAATGCTTCACTCAGCTGTTGCTTCAGATTTTCTCCTTTATTCTCCGGGACCCCTTGGAACCACAGGACCAAGTTTGCTTTATCCATTTGTAGTTGTAAAAGCTTTGACTCTTTCGTAGCTTGCTTCATTTCCAGCTTTTGCACCTTTTTCTTAACCTTTTTAGTCATGACGTCCATTTCCTTCACCTTCTCTTCAATTTGCTCTGGTGCTTTCAAGGATTTAGTCAACTGCATCTGCTGATCTGCTAGACTCTGTCCAATTGTTGACAGTTGTTGTTTAATGCCAGTGATCTCATCCAGCAGAGGGCGCAGGGAGTCAGATAAAAGTTTTGCGAGCTCAGTGACCTTCTCTGTTCGACGACTGCCCCCAAGTTTCGCTTTCAGCAGCTTCTCTTTCTCCGGTTTTCCCCCCGCCATCTTTTTGGATTTGTTTACTTTTCAAATAAGTTGCTAAAGTCTCTGATGTTTGCCCGAATGCTTTTCTGCACTCTGGTAAGTCTCTCAAAACAGTTTTAAACGCTTATTTTTCCGCTCCCAGAGTGGATTCTCTGGTTAGGAAGGAGGCCTTTGAGCCTTCTCTTTTTGATTGACCTTTCTTCTTGGACGCGGATTTCACGGAAAACCCCTCCTCAGTAAGGAATGGGCTTATCCCTCCTCTTACCTGCTTGGCTTCCCTCCAGCCTCTGGGGTCCATCTCCATCGCCGAAGTGTCCGTCGGCATCTTCATTCTTGACTTTTTCCAAAGAGAACCCCTGGAATTCCCCAGCTGTCTCCTCCGCATCTGCTTCTGGAATAAAGAAAGAGTTTCAATTAGCACCCAGGCAAGAAGCCAAGGCACCAGTCAGGTACTGCTCAGGAACGGGTGTGCATTTCTGTAATCTGATCAACTCTCCTCCCAAACTGAGACACTGGTCACACCTTATCCCTGCCAGGCCCTCCTGTATGGCTGTTTTTTATATTCCGTCCGTCCCTCCCCTCCCCAAACTCCCCACATGTATTTTAAGGAGAAAAGTAGCAAAAAAATTGTCTTCCCCCCATTCCCATTTAACTTTCCTTTTTTTTTACTTTTGATTCTCTGCACTTGACGGTTAAATACAAGAGGTTATCAAGGTATACAGTCCTACAACTGCACTAAGAGTTTCCTTCTAGTTGTCAACAGAGCCAGGAGGTCCTGGTTTTCAGCCTTCCCAAAATACATGTTTTCCGGGGGGACGAGAGAAGCCAGGAGCTCACCAAGTGAACCCCACAGTTCAAAGGGGGGCCCTATGGTTTTTTGAAAAGGTGCCGTTTGTTATGGGGGCAGGTAATTACAGATGAGAAAACCAGCCTTGCAGTGTAGGGGCATGTAACGATTTCATGTTTTGTGTGTGTGTGACTTTTTCTAGAGTGCTGGACTCAGGCAAGTGATATGATTGGTGAGTGACAGAGAGGGGGAGGGGTTTTGGAATGGATGCTGTGTGGATGATTTGGATGTCTATCAGAAGTAACAGTTAATGATGACAGTTAATGAGTTAGTGATATAACAGTTAAACAGTGAGAGTCAGCAGAGAGTGCTATGTGAAAGCAGATGTTATAAGTTCTGTCTAGTAAAAGAGTTAAGCAGTTTGTTCGTTTTAAGGTCTGAGAGAGAGAAGTCTCGTGTGTGTTATGAGAAGTTAAAGCATACAGAAACAGTAACCATATATGGTCTAAGGAAAATATTGTTACAAAGCGACATGCCCAGATCCCTGTCAGTAAGAGGGAGAAGTGTGTGAAACAAAAAATAAATCTATTTTTATTTAAGATAACAGTTCTGAACGAAATTCCTCAGGAAACACATGGTCCTTCGAAAGCCCAGACCCTGGGTCACAATACCTACCCAGGGAGGAAAAATATTATAGAAAAGGTGTGGGAAAGCCTAAATTTCCCTGGTGGCAGCCAGAATACCCAAAGAAAAATAAAACATAAGAACTTTTAAAGTAAAACCAGACCTCCCCAGAGAAGAGGACGTCACAGGGCATCTTTCTCATGGACAGAGCCTTTTTTTTTTTTTGCTATTTCTGAGCCATCCTATGTAGTCTGCAAAAGCGTTCCCCTTTTCTCCTGTCCTGAACCTTCTGCCCAACAGTCATCCTTTCAATTTTGTCTCCCTTACAGGCAGTGAAGAGATGTTGTCAACCTGTTGCCAGCTTTTCAGAGCAGTGGAAACGGCTGCTCCACCTCTAGTCCCGGTTGGGGGGGGGGGAGATTGGGGGATAGTCAGGTCCTCCCTTCTTTCTCATGAGGCTTTTGGTCCTGCTGACCGAGCAGAGACAAGCTCTGAACCCCACCCTCTTTATGCATGCCAAACTCTTCATCCTGCACCCTCCCAGAATGCCCCCGTCGAGACTGTAGTCTCTCCCTGGACTGATCTCTAATTTTCCTTTCAGCCTCCCTTTTCCTTTGAGGAGGTGGCCGTGTATTTCACCAAGGCCGACTGGGCCTTGCTGGCTCCGGGCCAAAGAGCTCTCTACAGGGACGTCATGCTGGAGAACTACGGGAGTGTGGCCTCTCTGGGTAAGGACCTTTCATAGGTGCCAAACGTGCAAATTGCTGCCATTGGGACGATGCATGAATCAAAATATTGAAAAGCAACCTGTGACTGTGAGGATTGCCCGGCTACCTCCCCCTCCCCGCTGGGGGCCTCAAGGAGGTGGGGGTGGCAGTGAACACGATGGTTCAGCATGGCCAGTGTGGTGGGCATCGCCCAAGCCATTCCTACAGCAGTCCCCTGGATGCCTTCAGGCCTTACTACTAGCTGGAGATGGGTTTGAGGCTTTCTTTGGAGATGTTCTGCCTTGCAGAGGTGGCTTGCAGCGGGTAGTTCCACCGGTTAACACTGCCACCCAAGGGCAAGAGGATTATGCTATATCAAACAGCCCCTTCTTCTGTGGTGATGGGGATCAGACCTCACCCCAAGAGAGTGGGATTGTATGTTACTGAAGAGATTCCCACTGAAACTGTCAGCCCAGTAAACACAGCCTCAGGTTCTCAGTTGACGCAGAGTTTGTTTGAGCCAGAACAGGACAGAGAAAGCGCTGTAGATGCCTCCCGTCTCCCCAAGAGGCAAGCGACCAACTCCTACCCAAAGCCTTCCACCCCCTTGAGGCAGGAAACCATCTGCCAAAGAAAAGCACAAACACACACACACAGAAAAGCCAGGAATACCTGTCCACTCAGCGTGCCCCGATGCCCGAATTTCTCCAAGGCTGGCCGGCACCATCTCCCCCTGTCTCCAGGGAAGAGGGCTGACAGCAATGAGAACCCTCTGCTGCTCTAAGGGTCTGCCAGACTAACTTCTCCACATTTAGATTCCATCACCCTGGTCATGCTGAACACCTGGATAACTGCACAATTGCTGTGTGGTCACTGCGCCTTTCAGGTGCTTTGGGAGGATGGAACAGGACAGACTCTTCTTCAGTCTAATCTGGACTTTTTGACACTGCCTGTTCCTCCGGGATGAGCTTCCTGAGGGACTTACTCTACTATAACAAGTTGTTGACGTGGAGGCTCATTAATCAGTCTTCTGGCTCTCTCTTGCTGACAATAAAATATACTTCTTTCGGGAGAGATTGGCTGACTTTGTGCTTCTAGGAAAGATAGAACTGCCTGGATGATTCAGACGTGGCTGTGCTTTAGACGAGAGACAGGCCCAGCTCAGGTGCAGAGAATGGCTCAGAAATAGCCTAAAAAAAGCTATTTCAAGGACAGCTCTGAAAGAACTAGGGCTTGCCCAAGGTCATCCAGCAGCTGCAAGTGGAGGAGTGGGGAATCAAACCCAACCTGGTGCTTCTCTTCCACCTCTCCGACACCTTACTAAAGTCATTACAAATATTCTTGAGTGTAAAGAAGACAAGGTGTCACAACCCTGGGGATGGGTGATGAAAGAAGCAAACAAAATAACTTGACTAGGTCCCCTGATCCCATCTGGGTAGGAGGCTCCCTTACCACTTGACAGGGCATCTCGGGCATCCTCCTGGGCACACTGCGCCCTCTGACGTTCCTCTGACGGAGCTCCTTCTGCCTCAGAGAGCTTCGCTTCCATCTTCACGGGTCGTTCCCACATCTGAAACAACAACAACGGTGGAGGCAGGTAAAAAAAGGAATGGAAATATCTAGTGGAATATCTAGAGGTAGAAATATCTAAGAAAAGATGGGAACAACACACTGAGGAATTATACCAAGGAGATGAAAGGATGACAGATTCCTTTCCAGAAGAATCTTTTGAAGAAGATCCAATGCTTTTAGAAAGTAAAGGAGAAACTGCACTGAGAGCAATGGGGAGAAACACCACCAGGGGTAGATGGGATATCAATAGAACTATTCAAGGCACAGAAAAGGAGTCCTAATGAGAATATGCTAACAAAGATGGAAAAGCAAAACAAGGGCCCACAGTCCAGAAACACTCACTTTACATTCCAATTCCGACAAAAGGAGACATCAAAGACTGCAGCAACTACGGGACCTTCACATTAATTTCTCATGGGAGTAAAGTGATTCTCAAAATCTTACATCGAAGACTGTTGCCATACATGGAATGAGAAATACCACGTGTTGAAGCTGGATTAATAAAAGGACAAGGTACTTGAGATCATATCACAAATTTAGGTCAGTTATTGGAGCATTCGAGAGAATTTTAGAAGAAAATCAGCTTGTGTTTCACAGATTACAGCAAAGCTTTGGACTGTGTGGATCGTGAAGAAATGAGTCTGCCACAACAACTGTTTTCTTTGATGTGCATCCTCTACTCTGAACAAGAGGCCAGTGTTAGGACAGAAGATGAAGAAACAGGATGATTTCCAAACTGGCAAACGTATCAGACCACAATGTATTATATCTCCCTTTCTCTTCAATCTGTACGCAGAACATATCATAAGGAAATCTGGATTTGAGTTAGATGAAGGAGGAGTGAAAACTGGCAGAAGGAACAGTAACTATTTGAGATACTACAACTACTAAAGCAGGAAGCGCCAAACTGGGATTACAGCTGAACATCAAGAAGACAAAAGTAATGACTAGTCTGGAATTTCAGAAATTTAGGGTGGGTAATGCTCCGTGTGACTACAACAATGTGACCGCAGCCTATATGTGGCAGGAAAGAAGGAGGAGGGGGAGGAGGAGAACTGGATTTATATCCTACCCTTCTCTTTGGAGTCTGAGAGCAGCTTACCATCTCCTTCCGTTCGTCTCCCCACAACAAACACCCTGTGAGGCAGATGGGGCTGAGAGAGCTCTGAGAAAACTGCTCTTGAGAGAACAGCCACTGACCCAAGGTCACCCAGCTGGCTTCACGTCGAGGAGTAGGGAATCAAACAGTTTCCCAGATTAGAGTCTGCCGCTCTTAACCACTACACCAAACTGGCTCCTAGTTGTGGTACTGGAGAGGAGTGTTTATGGATACTGCGGACCACCAAAAAGACAAATCAGTGGGTTCTAGATCAAATCAAACCTCAACTCTCCCTAGAAGCTAAAATGTCTAAAATTAGACTAAAATTAGTACTTTGGCGACATTATGAGAAGACAAGAGTCACTGGCAAAGATAATAATGCTAAAAAAAGTTGAAGGCAGAAGGAAAAGAGGAAGACCAAACATGGCACAGATTGACTTAATCAAGGAAGCCACAGCCCTCAGTTTGTAAGACCCAAGGAAAGCTCTTAACGATAGGATGTTTTGGAGGACATTAATTCATAGGGTCTCCATATGTCGGAAGCAACTTGATGGCAGTTGACACGCACACACAGAGAAATGTCTGACAGGAAGCCTTAGGACAAGGTCACTGTTTGAACTGAGTGAATGAAAACCCCTCACCTGCTCTGCCTGCCTCTTCTCCTCTGCCTGACTCTGGAGGAAACCTTCGGCCAGGGCCACTGCCTGGGAACTGGTCTCTGGCCCGCATCCTCTGACCCAGCACTGCATTTCCTGGGGCAGGACGGCCAGGAACTGCTCCAGGATCACCAGGTCCAGGATCTGCTTCTTGGAGTTCCTCTCTGGCTTCAGCCAACGGTTGCAAAGTCCATGGAGCCGGCTGCAAACCTCTCGGGGCCCATCGGCCTCATGGTAGCAGAATTGCCGGAAGCATCGGCTGCGTGTATCTGTGCTCACAGTGTCTTCAGCCAAGATATCTGGCACAGCTCTTTCCCAGAATCCAGCAGCACTCCCTGCTGGGATGGGATGGGGACTTTTTCTCAATCTTTTGCCAGTTCCAGGGCCTTCTGGGTCCTCCTCTTCCATCTCCTTCTCCTTTCTCTTGACACCTTTGACTGGAAGGACACCCTTATGAAGAGGGAAAGCCTATGAAGAGGGAAAGATAACTAAAAGGCAGAAAGAAACCACAAGAGAAAGGAGTTATATCACTGACCCTGGACAAGAGACAACCTAAATGGATCAGAAGGAATGTCATTGTTGTAGTTTGCGGATCAGAATTAACTTCATTGGGTTATAGTAAGTATCAAGTTTTTAAGGTTATGCTTCTGGTCCTTCGGGAAAGGAAAACATCTCTGGCTCCGGTCACACGGGCCGGAAAATGCGGGGGGGAAGCTTGGCTGTTTGCCCTGAAGCAAAATAATGCGAGCCTGCGTGATCAGACGTCTCATTGAGGTCCCATCGAAGTCCCGTGGTTAGGGGGGAGGTGCCGATCACACGACAGGCAAAGAAGCGGGGTGGCGCGACAAACGGAGTTGTGGGGGTTTTTTTAACTGAAGTGTGCGCATGCTCCGTTGGGTGCTTGTGCGCATCCCATGGAGACTTGGGGGGGGGAACCTTTTTGCGAGGGGACATGGGCAGGCGCCAGAAATGCAATCAGACGCCCGCCCTTGCCCTGCGGTTTCCGGAAACTAGTACCTCGGAGGTACTAGTTTTTTACCCCACATCTTCGGCGGGAAGCCTCGGGTTAGCCACAGGAGCTCTACCCTATCTTCCGTCTCTGTAGCATGGCTAATGCTCCGTGTGACCGCAGCCTCTATTGGGCTCTTTACAAATCTGCTGGGGATGTTATGAGCTTGGCCTCTGGTACCTGGGGAGCAGTCTGTTTAGCGGGTGCAGGTGAACCGGAGTCCAGCACAAAGTGACTGGGAAGGGCTTAACCTTCGGCCAGAAGGCCTGGGCAAGAGCACTGCCCAAGCAGCCAGCAGAGGGGCCCCTCCTGGTCAGGACACGGAGGCTGCTGGGGCAAGCAGGAGCAGGAGAAGGAGGCAGGGATGTGGCAGAGGTCCTCAGCTGCCTCCTGGTTGCTGTGGTTCAATGGCCGAGAATCAACAAACTGAAACTGAACTGCCACAGTGACGTGGAGACTGAACTAGATCAATGCCCTGTAGGTTGCATTAAACCAATCCAGAAGCTCCAGCTGGTGCAAAGTGCCAGGGCTCAACCATTGTGAGGAGCTAGGCGAATTACTGCCCTTCTGCAGTCCCTCTGTTGGCTGGCCTGGACAGGGGCCTTCTCTCTTATGGCCCCCACCAATGGTCTGCCTGAGGGGGTCGGGAAGGCACCCCCTGACCTGCCTTTCCACAGACTAAGCAGAACTGAATCCTTCAAGAGGGCTTTTCTAAGCAAGCAATGGGGTAGAGCTTGAGAAAAAGCTTCACAAGATTTCTTGGATACATCTTTAGGGGGGGGGGGGTGTTCTGAAGGACTGTGTTTAGTTTGCTGTAAGTAGGATCCTCCTATGACACGTTAACGCTGATGCTTTCCTCCAACACTGTTTCTCAGCTTTCTGGTCGGTTCCCCAACCCAGATTCTATTGCAGCTTATTGAATGTATTGATTGTATAGAGTCCCGCTAAAGAGCGGACTATAATTAATGTAAATAATTATAAATATATAAAATAATGTAAATAACCCGCCGGCGTGAAATTGCAAATGCCCCCCCCCCCCCCGGCCCAAAAGGCGGGGGTTTGGGGACCCCCCGCGC
>NW_015168757.1:110340-128807 GCF_001447785.1 Gekko japonicus | reverse complement strand
CCCCCCCGCCTTTCAGACCCTGCCAGGAGGGGCCCCAACGGGGACTATCAAAGAGATACATCTCTCAGAAGACCACGTGTCAAAAGTATTGGGAAACACACACACACACCCCGCTGCAAAGTGACCTTCTGCCTTCCCAGACTGCGCCGGTGACTTACTCGAGAGGAGACCTTCCCAGGGTCCGGCTGCCGGGCTCTTCCTCTGCCGCGGTCCGTCCGAAGCCCTCCCGGTCCTCTCTCCCCGCTCAGAAGTCAACATTTCCGGTCCCCCCCCCCCGGAAAAAGACCCTCCTTCCCTCGATGGGCCCCTCTAGCCAACCGCTCTCGGCTCCTTTAACCCTTTCAGAGCTGCAGAGCCAGGCAAGAGTCTCCTGGGAGCTGCTTTCCCGGGGAGTCCCAGGCCGTTCAGCCCTCTCCGGAAACGTCGGGGTGGGGTTGATCGGGTGCGAGGGGGGGAGGCCACCCGAAGGGAGCCCAGGCCCAGCAATCCGAAGCCCTTGTGGGGGGACGGGCGGCTCTTGAGTGGGTCTGGCTGCCCTCCGGGAACGCGGCTTTCGGGGATCGCCTTGGAAATCCGCGTTTTGGCAACATCTTCCCTGAGTGTCTCAGAACGGGACTCCGATCGAGTCTCAGGAAAGCCCCTCCCCCCTTGCAGGCAGTTCTCGGCAGGGCTCCTTCTTCTTTGGTGGGGCGGGGCTCATGCGTGGTACCAGCACCTTTTCGGGGGGGGGGGGGGTTCTGCCAAGTCCTGCGGGGGGAATTGGGTATGACTCCTGCCCCCTCCCCTTTCTAACGGAGGGGAAAGATCTGGCTTTTTTTTGGGGGGGGTTCCCATTTTGCCTGGGGCGCAGTTTCCCTCCGAGGGGACCCCGCCTGCTGCAGAGGGGCAGGATCCGATGGAGCCCTCTTTTTGAGGGCAGGGGGGGGGGGGTCGGGCTCCCTCGGCCTGCAATCCGGCCAGGGCCGCGTCCCTTTCCCTGGGCGAGACTTCCAGCGGCCCGTTCGGATGAGGAAACTCTGCTTCTCTGTCGCTCCGATTCAATGCCACACTTCTCAGAGCGCCCCCCCCCCCAACAGGCTTCTTTTCTTTTCCCTGCCCCCCCTCCATCTGTGGGATTCCCCTTGGTGTTCCCCAGACAGAGCCCCTCTCCTAGCCTGGATGGGAATTGGCCCCTTTCCCTGTTGGGGAAAATGAGGTTGGACCCTCGATGGGGGGAGGACGGCGTGTGACTTGTGCAAGGGGGTGGGGGCTGGAGTTTTGGGGAAACGGAGGGTGCCCTGGGTTTAGCTTTCTCCTGTCTTTGCCCCTCACCCCTTTGGGAGGTTTGGCATTCACCCTCATGGGTTTAGGAGAGGGAGGGTGTTACTACAAGACAGCACTAGCAGGGCTGGAGCCCTGCTTGTATGCCTGCACCACACCACACCCAACACACCCAACACACACCCAACACACACACACACTCCCAGTGATAGGCTTATTTACATTACACTGCTTATGTACAGGTTAGTTCCTGGATCCAGGCGATTACTTGCCCAATGATATTTATTTGTTTGCTAATGATATATAAGAAATCAACCCTGACTGTTCCCCGGAAGGCCAGATAATGAAACTGAAGCTCAAATACTTTGGCCACCAAATGAGAAGGGAGCACTCCCTGGAGAAGACCCTGATGCTGGGAAAGATTGAAGGTCAAAGAAGACGGGGACGGCAAAGGATGAGATGGTTAGACAGTGTCATCGATGCAACGAACATGAAATTGAGCCAACTTCAGAGGACGGTGGAAGACCGGAAGGCCTGGTCCATGGGGTCGCGAAGAGTCGGGCTCGACTGTGCAACTGAACAACAACAAATGATATTTATTGGTCTGAGAGAGAGAGAGAGAGGTGAAAAGAAAAAGGTGGGGAGAGAGAGAAACCAAATAGATGGGGAGGTTGGGAGGGGGAAGGAAGGGAGAAAAAGAAATAAAAGTGGAAAGAAAGCAAATAGATGGGGAAAGAGGAAGGAAGGAAGGAGAGAGGAACAAAGAAAGCAAATAGATGACAGAGGGACAGAGAAAAGTGGGAGAGGGAAAGAAAGCAAATGGGGAGGGAGGGAGGGAAGAAGGGAGAGGTGGAAAGACAGCAACTTTAACTGTGTTCTCCTTCAGTGGGGGAAGTCATCCAAACTGGTTAGGTCACGCCTTGTCTCCCTCCAGGCAGGGCTATGCAAATTTGTGTAGACTGTATTGGCTCAGAGTGAGGCTGACGCTCCAGTTTCAATAGCCCTGCCACTCCAAGCAGGACGCTGGAGCCTAGCTCTTGTTTCTTGGAGACTCTTGCCTTACATGGAAAATGGGGAAAAGCCTGAAGAAAGGCTCCATCGTTGGTCCTAAAAAAGAATAGAGACCTTTAAGACAAGCCTCTCATGCCTGAGGTTCCATCTACAATGCCACAAACTGCCCTCCGTGAGAGAGAGTCGTGGCAGGCCTCTCCCGCCTGAAGCTTCAGGCATGGGGGACTGGCACGGGCCTCTGTTGGTGTTAAATCGCCGCTAACAAAGATCCGGAGAGTGATTGCAGCAAAGTGATCAGCTTTATTGTCAGAACGAACAAGCACTTAAAAGCATTCATAACCAGAACAGATTAACATTGGGAGCTAGGCTCCTTTTAAACATTCCCGGCTAATGTAGCCACGCCTATTTACATTTAACAACCAATGAGGTTGTGCGGATAAGGACCAATGAGAGTTCTTCCCGCTGGGGGAATTGGTACAGTCCTGATTGGTCGCTGTTGTGGAGCGACCAATAACAAGTTAGCTCTAAGGAGCCTTCCACTGGCTCTAGCTTAACATGGGGAGTTAATGAAGCGATTCATGTAACTGTTTTCAATACACTACAGTTGGTGCTGCCAGACCCAAGGCTTCGGCTTGTTTCTGCAGCCAGCCCCCAACTGTGCTGGAAAAATCCAGCAGAGCTCTAGTGGGTCTGAACCCAGAGCCTGTCTCTTGGAGTCTCTTACCCTGTGTGGAGAAACGCCATTTTATGTATGTGTTTGAATTGGTGTGGGCCAGATAGGAGGAGACCATCAAATCTGAGGTAGGCCTTGGCCTAGTCTCTTCCTCATTCCCCCCCTCCCCTCCTGTCTCCAACCAGTAATCTGAGGGCAGCTCCCTAGAGAGGACAGGAAGTCTATTGTGGTGGTGAGATCGGCCCCAGAATGCTGCAGGAGGGAGAGCCAGTTCCTGGGCGGGAAACTGTGGTTGGATATATTGTGGAGTTCTGGGCGGGAAGCGAGTTCGGTCTGTCAGAAGTCTGAAGCGAGTCAGGCTTTTGGTTGGAGTCTGCAGGAGGCAGGGGCCATATCTAACCTCCTCCAAAGAAATGAGGTCACGTGCCTGCCCTGCAGACCATATAGACAGGGTAGGAATGCAGAGACCGGAGAGATGGAGCGGTTTTGTCGCCTTTATTTTGATTCTTCAGTTCACTGTTAATATGCCTGTAAATTGTTGAGTTTTCAAATAAATTCTTTTACTGTTGACGGTGAGAAGTCCCTCTCTACCGCACAGTTCCCGCAGCCACTTGGACACACTAGGGGTGGGTCGGGGACTCCCTGAGGAGGAGAACAGGGGCAAAACAGACAGTTGCCAACTCTCCAGGGGAGCCCTGAAGATTGCAGGAAACCCCGTGGTGGGTTCCTAGTGACACTGGAGGGAGGTTTGGGGGCTGTCCCGCCTAACAAGAGACCAAGTCAGGGACAGTGGTGGCAGCAATACCCAGAGGCAGTGGAGAAAAACTGCCCCTTCAAGTGCCAGGTCAGGCAAAGGAGGGGTGGGAAGAGTGGGGCCTGCCAACTGACACAGGCCCGTTCCGCCACACCCTGTAAGTATGGAAAATGGAAGGGCCTTGAGGCAGGGCCCCATGGCTGGTCTTAGAGAGGAGAAGGGGGAGAGCGTTGTGGAAGTCCTCTCCCACCTCAGTTTCTTACCTGTAAGTATTGTTGCATGCACAGTTTATGAAAGTTATACACTTTGTACTCTGCCACTGGCACGGGCCTCTGTCGGTGCCGCCAGACCCAGGCTTCGGGTTGTTTCTGCTGCCAGCCTCCAACTTGAAAACTCAACTATTTGAAAACTCAACTATTTACAGGCCCGTTCCGCCACACCCTGTAAGTATGGAAAATGGAAGGGCCTTTAGGCAGGGCCTCATTGCCGGTCTTAGACAGAAGGGGGAGACCATTGTGGCAGGCCTCTCCTGCCTGAGGCTTCAGGCATCGGGGACGGGGACTGGCACGGGCCTCCGTCGGTGCTGCCAGACCCAAGGCTTCAGGTTGTTTCTGCAGCCAGCCCCCAACTGCGCTGGAAAAACCCAGCAGAGCTCTACTGGGATAGAACCCAGAGCCGGTCTCTTGGAGTCTCTTACCCTGTAAGTATGGAAGACGGAAAGGCCTAGAGGCAGGGCCTCATTGCTGGTCTCTGACAGAAGGGGGAGACCATTGTGGCAGGCCTCGCCCACCAGAGGATTCAGACATGGGAGACTGGCATGGGACCGTCAGTGCTGGCAGACCTGAGGCTTCAGGTCTTTCTACAGCCGGCCCTCGACTGTGCTGAAAACACCCAACAGAGATCTACGGGGTCTGAACCCAGAGCCGGCCTCTTGGAGTCTCTTACCTGTAAGTACCGTTGCACGCACAGTTTATGAAACAGTTATACACTTTGTACTCTGCCACTAGACTAGTAGGTGAACTTAGTAGGTCCACTTAGCATATAATGTGCTAAGTGCCATTTAGCAGCTATAAGGTTCCTCTCCTCTATGTGTTCTTTGAAGTCTAAGGAGCTCTGCTCTGCGAATCATGGTCTTTCCACACTCCAGCTAATGATGGGTCTTCTTTCCACTGTGCACCGCCAGCGAACCAGTGGTTTAGGGTAAAACGTTTGCAGTGTCTGGGTCAACAAGAGCTTTAGTTTAATATCTGAAAAGAACACCTTTTGTTTGGATATAAAGAAACCTTGAGTAGAATTAAATAGGGTTAGGTTAAATAAACATTTAAAATATATAGTCACACCTTTTGCTGTACGTCTATTCAAATGATGCTCTACCATCTCGTGACCAATTATGATTTCTGTATGTTATCGTCTGCCTATGTCATTTTGGGTATAAAACTTCGTGTACTTCTTTATATTGCTCAAAAAGCAATTGATTTTTGGCCAGGCGATATTAGCCTGGCTACTGTTTTCCGGTATTTCATTGCAATAAAATATCCAAATAACTTCTTCCATCTTCACTGAGACTTCTCTTGCATGTTCTTGTATTGGCCTGGGAACACACAAGCAGGAATTTGTAGAACAAAAGGAATCAATCCATTAGAGGGCTCTTCACCCCAAAATGCGCCCACTGTCTCTCCAAAATCACTTTCTCCCAATAATAGCAACAGCTGCTTATTCATGGCCAAATGGTCAGCATTTTCCACACAATGCATGGCACATTCGGGCACTGAATGGCCCACATGAGACGGAATGGTCTCCAAAGGGATGGTTGGAGTGCACAATTTGACACACAGGCATACCCACCGGGTAGCTAAGGCAATACAGCATGGTGTACGGAGTTCTGACCCCTACCCAGAAATGTAACTTCCATAGGGCTTCCAACGACGGAGAAAAAAAATTGCTATCCCCTTAAGAGAGGGTTCATGGGATGCTATCACCCCATGAGATGTTACTTACCTTGAGAGCCAGTTTGGTGTAGTGGCTACGTGCAAGGACTCTAATCTGGGATAACCGGGTTTGATTCCCCACTCCTCCACTTGCAGCTGCTGGATTACCTTGGGCAAGCCCCAGTTCTGTCAGAGCTGTCCTTGAAAAGGCAGCCCTTGAAAGAGCTCTCTCAGCCCCACCTACCTCACAGGGTGTCTGTTATGGGGAGGGGAAGGGAAAGGGGTTTGTAAGCCACTCTGAGACTCCGAGTGAAGGACAGGTGTATAAATCCAATCATCTCCTCCTCTTCTTCTTCATGCTGGAAAATAACAGGAAGTTGTCATACAATAGCAAATTTTTTTTTCTTTATTCAATGAGCAATTCAATTGTGTAATTAACCGCCTATGGAGGTAGTGATGGCCACGAGCATAGATGGCTTTAGAATGGGGCTAGACAGGTATAGAGAGAATAGGTCCATCAATGGCTACTAGCCAGCCACATTGACGAAAGAAAACCTCTGATACCCAGTGCTAGCGAGGAGGCTGCCTCAGAGGGCGGCCTTAGCCTCCATGCCTAGTTGATTGGCACTCCAGGGGCAACTCTTTGGACACTCTGCAAAACAGAATGCAGGACTCAATGGATCATTGGTCTAATTTCACATGCCCACTTATTGGTAACACTACGGCGTGGTGTAAAGAGTGCTTTTAGCTTATGGAGTATGACAGAGGGCATGTCGCGTTAACCCGGCCCATGGACTTTTAAAGCATGCTGTCCATTGAAGACTTTTATCTGTGAATGAATGACAACAGTGACTGGCAACTTCATCTCCCACATGACCATCTCATACCAGTAGACACACCTCGAGTGCAGAGACGGGGATGGTCAAGGCGAGCATGGAGACCAGTTATCTCCCAGTCATCCTCCTCTGAGGAGTCAGCACAGGAAGATCCCGGCGGAAGACCATCCTCTGGTGAGTCTGCTCACTGTGCATGCACACTGCTCATTGACTCTTGGCGCCATGTGACACATACTCATGCATCTGAATTATGGAGTGACAGCACATTTCTTATCTTCAATTTCTGTTCAACATGTAACCCTGACCGGAGCATTTCTCCTCCTCCTTTCGATCCAGCCATACCCTCCGAGCCAGCTCCACTGACCGAGAGCGTTATGATACATTTGGGGGGACACTGCCAAAGGTCAGGTGGAATGACACTGAAGCTGTTCTTGTACTGCCGCTGTGTGTGTTTTCATTGGTAAATAAGTCTACAGTCAGGGATCCCGATGTAATGTCCCCTGTCTGCAAGAGGAGAAAGTTACAAATGGCGGGCGGTTGTTTAACCAACCAGGAGACAATCTAGGTTAACATACCTTTTTTGTTTGAATGAAATTTATATTGGATTTTCACACATAGTAAATACAGGCAATAAAGAAGAAGAGGAGATTGGATTTATACCCCACCCTTCAATACCCAAAGGTGTCTCAGAGCGGCTTACAAACTCCTTTCCCTTCCCCTTCCCACAACAGACACCCTGCGAGATAGGTGGGGCTGAGAGAGCTCTTGACCAGTGTTTCCTCTAAGCTGAGTTAGTGTGAGCTAGCTCACAGTTTTTTAGCCTCCAGCTCATACATTTTTGTCTTAGCTCAGGAAGGATGACTCCAAAGCAAACTAACGTATGCAGTAGCCAAATCGCTCGCTCACTTAATGCCAGTAGCTCACAAAGTAGAATTTTTGCTCACAAGACTCCACAGCTTAGAGGGAAAATTGCTCTTGACAATAACTGCCCTTTTTCAAGAATAGCTCTTATCAGAGCTACAGCTTGCCCAAGGTCATCCAACCAGGTGCAAGTGGAGGAGAGGGGAATCAAACCTGGTTCTCCCAGATTAGAGTCCACGCACTTAACCACTACACTAAACTGGATAGGAAGGGTAAGGGATATGGGTAAAGAGATATAAGGAAATTCCTTCTAATTTGTATTACAGCTGTTACAAGTTTCTACTTTTGTTTTCAAATCTCTTTCTTTTATACAATTACTAAAGTTATTATCAGTCTAATTGCTGAAATCTTCTCTTATGAATCCTGTAAAATTTAGGCTTACCATAGCTCAAATGAGAGGTTCTCAAAGATTAAAATGTTTACGTTCATTCTTCTTGATCTTCAAAGTTTCTTTCTACCCAGTCATAAAATGGTATCCAAATATCTTTCCCTTTTTGCTTACTTCTGTCTTTCAAACAGTTCGATAGTATGTCCATTTCTGCAGTCTCAAAGATTTTTGTCAAAAGGTCACTTTCCGTTGGTATTTCTTCCAATATTTAGCATATAATATTCTTGCTGCCGTGACTGTAATGTATAATTAAATATTTAACTTGCTTATCTTTAACATCAGGCATAATATTAAGTAGAAACATTTCAGGTTTAAGTGGCAACGTTACCAAACATAGTATTTGTAACATCTCATGAACCCTTCTCCAATATAGCGATGGATCTTTACACTTCCTCCAAATGTGGGGGAAATGTCCCACCCTTGTCTTACATTTCCAAAATTTATCAGACATTCCATGATACATTTAAGCTAGTTTTTTTGGTATTATGTCCCATCTATAAAACATTTTATGTAAGTTCTCTTTAAAAGCAACTGATTTTGTTATTTTACATTTGTTTTCCACATTTGCAACCAATGGTCGAGATCAATATTATAACCAAGATTTTGGTCCCACTTTAACATACGATCTTTTTTTTTTTTTTTTTTTTATAAGTTTATTTTCCAAGTTTTCACCTTTACATTCCATATATATAGTATAAGATAATTCATCAAACATTTATACATCTCCATAGATTGTTGGTTTCAAATTATAATAATTTCACTAGCGCTTTGTCCACACATTATACTCTTCTTTTATATTTTAGCCAGTCATATATATACTTCCATCTTTTCCAAAATACATTCTCTGATTTGTTTTTCAATTCTAAGCTCAGTTTATCCAATTCTGCAATGTCTAAAATCTTATGTTTGAGTTCTTTTATCGATGGTATATGTTTTGATTTCCACCGTCTTGCTATCAATATTCTTGCTGCTGTTAATATATATATTATTATTACCTTGTGATTTTTTATATTGTCCGGGATCATGTTTAATAAATATATTTCAGGTTTCATAGGTAGATTTATTTTAAATACTTCTCGTATGATTTTGTGTATTTTTTTCCAATATTGTTGTATTTTCCCACATCTCCACCAAATATGGAGATATGTCCCTACGTTTTTCCCACATCTCCAACATAAGTTTGAAGGTTGTGGGAAACATTTGGCAATTTTATCAGGGGTCCAATGCCACCTGTAAAACATTTTATAGATATTTTCTTTGTAGGGGATTGCTTTCATATATTTTATTGACTTCCACAATTTGTTCCATTGAGCTATATTTAAGGGGGTTCCTATCTCTTTGTCCCAGGTCATCATTGACTTTTTAACATACGATCTTTAATCAACTCATCCTCCATCTTTATCTGTAACAAAAACACATAAAGCTTCTTAATCAATTTATCTTTTGTTTCACTTAAAAATATATCAAATTCTGATTGTTCTGCCTCAAACCCTTGGAGTTTATCTTTTTAACGTATCTTGATTCTAATTGTGCATTTGTCCACCAGTCCAAATAAATATTCTGTTCCTCTAGTTCTCTTTGAACTTCAACTTGTCTTCCTTTCCAAAGTCTGCATTCTGTAAGATCATCCTCTAATCACATCATGGGCAATGCATGTCATGCTCCGGGTCTTAGCTGTACTATATTTGGCCCTAGGTCAAGCAGCAACGTCACACACACCCCGCTGCTGTGGCGGTGCAGGAACCAGGGCCCTGCTGCAGCTGTCAAGCGCTGGAGGACAAGATCAATGCGTTTGAGTCAAGGGTGGATAACCAATGTAAGTGCCACACATTCGGACTTTCTAGCCACCCCTTTGCAAGTCATATTCTGGAACTGTCTTAAAAAACGGCAACTTGCCTGAGCATTCAAGGCATGTCGCTATGAAGACATGTTTTTCCTGAACTACCAATTACCGCCCGATGGCCCACTTATAGTGGCCAAACCAGGCTGATGTTATGTGGGCATCTGATTGATACAGCAATCGATAATCACATGGGGAATCCCCATCAAGGCCTTCTATAACACTGCCCCCTCATTTCCCCTTCACACTACAATTCATCACGTGAGACACCGAAGCAGCATGCTGTGTCAGCTGTTCCGGCCTCTGAGAACAGACATGGCGTGACTATCGTACCCAATGGAAGTAGCTGGTGACGAGTTCCAACCTGCTGCAGCAGCCGAAGAAGACGATGAAGACTAGTTTAATGTTTAGTTGTTTGTTTGAAAAATGCACTTGTTTAAAGTTACAAAACGTTCTTTATTGTCAAATTAAAATTCACTATAAACTGTTCGTACTTGTTCTAAAGAGCCTCCTCTGTCGATTCCTTTCTGGCCAACTGCAACGGAACAATCCACCCCTAACACCATCATTTTCTTGCTCCTGAGGTAGAGTTTTCCACCCTAAGCTACCCAAAGTATTACAAATTAACAAGTAAAGACTAAATCATTAAGAAAATGAACCAGGGTGAATCAGGAAATGGCCCACTCGCAGGCCCGATCACTGACCAAAAAAAAAGTTAAAATGGATATCAGTGAAAAATAACAGAAACTAAAATAGACAATATAAATAGCCAGTAAGATAAATGGGTGGTATTTACATAAACCCTGATAATGAAAGCAATTGGCGAATCTTATAGGCTATTACACAAAATTTTCCAACTGATGTTGTAGTTGTTGGATTTCCGTCTTCTAGGAGTAACCTAATGTATCCCAACCTTGTTCTTCAAGGTATTCCACTGATCAAGGGAGTAGTGGTCTGGGTGCGAGTATCTTGAGAGGAGGGACAAGAATGTGATCTACAGTCTCAATTTCTCCTTCATTGCAGGGGCAAAATCTTTTCCCATGGGGGATTCTATTAAACCAGCCCTCTAAAACAGCAGACGGGAGTGCAGCACACATTGCAAGTGTAAAGGCCCTCCTGTGACTGTGCACCTCCAAGACTATGCTTGAGTATATATCTGGTGTTCATAGGAAACAAGAAACTAGGGACCCTCCCGAAATCCAGCTGGTGTGCAGTGTCCAATGTCCTTTGTTTTATGGCTCGTTTTGCCTGGTCAAGACCCATAGTTAAAATCATGGAAGGTGAAAAGCCCAGGCTCGCAAGTCTGCAAATGACTGTCTAAAGACATACAGATTGATGCTTATCCAAGAGGAGCAGTGGGGTCAAACCTTGCTGAAAACTGCTACTCTTGAGCTAGTAATTTAGGGAGGCAAGGCTCACCTTGTCTTCCACTCTGACAGTGCCAGTCTCCAAAAGTTGCAAGGTACGCAATTGGGGACTTGTAATGCTGCTCTTAGGAACTTTGACTGAACATGCCCAAGTGGGGCAAAAGATGATGATGTTGGCCCTATCATAATTCTTTGCAAAACTTGGGACAAGGTTTTGGCCTGTAAAAGTTTTAGCGCAGCGGGTATGTACACCCTTAGTTCAAAGAGGATTATGAGGCACTCCAAAGGGATCTCAAGGATGGGCGAGTGGGCATCAAAATGGCAAATGGGGTTCAATGTGACCAAGTGCAAGGTGATGCACATTGGAGCCAAAAATCCTAATTATAAATACACATTGATTGGGTCTGAACTGGCAGAGACTGATCAAGAGAGAGATCTTGGAGTTGTAGTAGATAATTCACTGAAAATGTTGAGACAGTGTGTGACTGCAATAAAAAAAGTCCAATGCTATGCTGGGGATTATTAGGAAGGGTACTGAAAACAGATCAGCCAATATCATAATGTCCCTATATAGATAGATGGTCCTACCTCATTTGGAATACTGTGTGCAGTTCTGGTCACCACACCTTAAAAAGGATATTATAGCTTTGGAAAAAGTGCAGAAAAGGGCAACTTGAATGATAAAAGGGTTGGAACACTTTCGCTATGAGGAAAGGTTAAAGCGCTTAGGGCTCTTTAGCTTGGAGAAACAACGACTGAGGGGAGACATGATTGAGGGGAGACATGATTTATAAGATTATGCATGGGATAGAGCAGGTAGAGAAAGAGGTACTTTTCTCCCTTTCTCACAATACAAGAACTCATGGGCACTCCATGAAATTGCTGAGCGGTCGAGTTAGAATGGATAAAAGGAAGTACTTCTTCACCCAAAGAGTGATTAACACTTGGAATTCACTGCCACAGGGGGTGGGGGTGGCTACAAGCATGGACAGCTTCAAAAGGGAATTAGATAAGCATATGGAGCAGAGGTCCATCAGTGGCTATTAGCCACAAGGTATAGATAGGGGCTCTGGGGCAAGTGATGCTCTGTCTTCTTGGTGCTTGGGGGGGGGTCAACAGTGGGAGGGCTTCTAATGTCCTGGCCCCACTGGTGAACCTCCTGATGGCACTGGTATTTCTGGCCACTGTGTGACACAGAGTGTTGGACTGGATGGGTCTTTGGCCTGATCCAACATTGGTGTCTCTTATATTCTTAAAGAAATCTATCTAACTGTACTGTGAGCCAGCTTTTGTCTGGTATCTGCTGCGTGGGCAACCTGTGCTTTTCTTGAGCCGGAAACATGGAATACTACAGCAAGGTATTTGAAGGCCTGCACCTGTTCAATCAAATGGCCATCGATGGTCCAAGTTCTAAACTTGTTTCATAACAAAGGCCATTATCTTTGTTTCTTGATAGTTTATTCAAAGAAAGTCTTCTTTACAATGCTGTACTAGACCTTTTAGGGCTCTTCTTAGCCCAACTGGGATCCTTGACAAAATATCTGCACAATCTGCATATAGTAAGAGATCTGATGATGCTGTAGTTTAGGAGAATGAAAGGCCTGTCACTTAAGCATTTGACCAAGTCATTTATATAAAAGTTTAAGAGAGCCTGAGTCTTATGACTGTTGATTGCGGGTCAGACTATCACGACTGTTGGCTTTATATTTGTTTATCTGATTTAGTCGTGTGTGTCCAGATTTTTTTTGTTAAAAACATATAATACATCTTTTAAAAACATCCTAAGTTAAAACATGGTGCTCAATAACTTGCATGATACCAGAGATGGAATCTTCCGCTGTGTGAATTTTCTGATGTTTTTTAAGAGTGCTACTGACAGAAAATCTCTTCCCACACTCGCAGCATTCAAAAGGCTTCTCCCCTGTGTGGGTTCTTACGTGGGTTTGAAGATAGCCACTGCAACGGAATCTCTTCCCACATTCTGAGCATTCAAAAGGCTTCTCCCCTGTGTGGGTTCTTACGTGGGTTTGAAGATAGCCACTGCAACGGAATCTCTTCCCACATTCTGAGCATTCAAAGGGCTTCTCCCCTGTGTGGGTTCGTAGATGAGTTTGAAGACTGCTACTCTGACTGAATCTCTTCCCACATTCTGAGCATTCAAAAGGCTTCTCCCCTGTGTGGGTTCTTAGATGTTTTTGAAGAGTGTCTCTGTGACTGAATCTCTTCCCACATTCTGAACATTCAAAAGGCTTCTCCCCTGTGTGGGTTCTTAGATGGGTTTGAAGATGGCAACTGTGACTGAATCTCTTCCCACATTCTGAGCATTCAAACGGCTTCTCCCCTCTGTGGATTCTTAGATGTTCTTGAAGATTGTCACCGCGACTGAATCTCTTCCCACATTCTGAACATTCAAAAGGCTTCTCCCCTGTGTGGGTTCTTTGATGTTTTTGAAGAGTGCTACTGTCGTTGAATCTTTTCTCACAGTCTGAGCATTCAAAGGGCTTCTCCCCTGTGTGGGTTCTTTGATGTCTTTGAAGAGTGCTACTGTCAAGGAATCGCTTTCGACACTCTGAGCATTCAACAGGCCTCTCCCCCGTGTGGGTTCTTAGATGTCTTTGAAGACGGCTACTTTGACTGAATCCCTTCCCACACTCTGAACATTCAAAAGGCTTATCCCCTGTGTGGATTCTTAGATGACTTTGAAGATGGCTACTGCGACTGAATCTCTTCCCACATTCTGAGCATTCAAAAGGCTTCTCCCCTGTGTGGGTTCTTACATGAAGCAGAAGAGTGCCACTGCGACTGAATCTCTTCCCACATTCTGAGCATTCAAAAGGCTTCTCCCCTGTGTGGGTTCTTAGATGGTTTTGAAGAGCTCCACTATGACAGAATCTTGTCCCACACTCTGAGCATTCAAAAGGCTTCTCCTCCACTATGACAGAATCTTGTCCCACACTCTGAGCATTCAAAAGGCTTCTCCCCTGTGTGGGTTCTTAGATGGTTTTGAAGAGCTCCACTATGACAGAATCTTGTCCCACACTCTGAGCATTCAAAAGGCTTCTCCCCTGTGTGGGTTCTTAGATGGTTTTGAAGAGCTCCACTATGACAGAATCTTGTCCCACACTCTGAGCATTCAAAAGGCTTCTCCCCTGTGTGGGTTCTTAGATGGTTTTGAAGAGCTCCACTATGACAGAATCTTGTCCCACACTCTGAGCATTCAAAAGGCTTCTCCCCTGTGTGGGTTCTTAGATGGTTTTGAAGAGCTCCACTATGACAGAATCTTGTCCCACACTCTGAGCATTCAAAAGGCTTCTCCCCTGTGTGGGTTCTTAGATGGTTTTGAAGAGCTCCACTATGACAGAATCTTGTCCCACACTCTGAGCATTCAAAAGGCTTCTCTCCTGTGTGGGTTCTTAGATGAATTTGAAGACTATTAATATGACAGAATCTCTTCCCACACTCTGAGCATTTAAAAGGCTTCTCCCCTCTGTGGATTCGTTGGTGCACCAGGAGCTGTGATCTGTATTTGAAATAATGTCCACACCAAAAGCATTTGCATGCATTTGTTATACTGTGCTTCGGAATTACATTTATATTACATTTTCCTCCCACAGAGAACATCATTCCACTCCCAGAGCAAATAAATAGCTTCCCTCCTGTCTGAATCCTTTCGTGTTGAAGAAGGTCTGATTTCTCTGAGAATCTTTTGCCACAGTCTGAGCAGCTACAAGGTTTCTCTCCTCTACATGTTCTTTGAAGTCTAAGGAGTTCTGCTCTACGAATCATGGTCTTTCCACGCTCCAGCCAGTGATGGGTCTTCTTTCCACTGTGCATTCGTAACTGGTTTCTGAAGTTTCCGCTCAAGTCTTCATTCTTGATTTCATCTGGCGATAGAGGATTCAGTTCCTCATCCTCCTCATCCCTCTCATCATCATCTGCTGGAATAAAGAAAGAGATCCTGTTAGAACCCACGCAAGGAGGTCTGATCTGCACCTGAAGTTCCACCCACAATCCAAATATTTCAGTGGATTCTTCCCGCTGTTTGCTGCAGTGTACAATAACATACTCTTTAAAAGTACATGAAGCCTCCTGCATGAGAGAAGGTTGGTTTAGACTCTAACCGTTTATATGGTTCCCCAACTGTGTAAATTTTTATGTGAGGGCTCTTTTTTGACTGAAGCTCTTTCTGCACTTCAAGCAATTACACGATTTCTCTCCTAAGGGAATCTGCTCCTGGAATAAAGAAAGAGTTTCAATCATCACCCATGCAAGAAGCCAGTCAGGCATTGCTCAGAAATGGGTGTGCCTTTACATAAGAACGTAAAAGAAGGCAATTTTAGATCAGGCCAATGGCCCATCTGGTCCAACTCCATCACACAGTGGCCAAAAATACCAGGTGCCATCAGGAGGTCCAGAAGTGGGACCAGGACACTTGAAACCCTCCCACTGTTGCCCCCCCCCCCAAGCACCAAGAAGACCGAGCATCACTTGCCCCAGCCTGAGAGTTCCTATCTATACCTTGTGGCTAATAGCCACTGATGGACTTCTGCTCTATATGCGCCACTACGCATATGGGTCAGACTACTCTCCCCTCTTCAAGCTGTCCATGCTTCTAGCCACCGCCACTCCTGTGGCAGTGAATTCCATGCGTTAATCACTCTTTGGGGGAAGAAGGACTTCCATTTATCCATTCTAGCCCAACCGCTCAGCAATTTCATGGAGTGCCCATGAGTTCTTGTATTGTGAGAAAGGGAGAAAAGTACCTCTTTCTCTACCTGCTCTATCCCATGCATAATCTTATAAACTCCGATCATGTCACCCCTCAGCCATTATTTCTCCAAGCTAAGGAGCCCCAAGCGTTTTAACCTTTTTTCATAGGGAAAGTGTCCCAACCCTTTTATCATTCTAGTTGCCCTTTTCTGCACTTTTTTCTATGCTATAATATCCTTTTTGAGGTATGGTGACCAGAACTGTACACAGTACTCCTAATGATGTCGCAACATTGATTTATACAGGGGCATTATGATACTGGCTGATTTGTTTTCAATCCCTTCCTAATAATCCCCAGGATAGCATTGGCCTTTCTTATTGCAGTTGCACACTGTCTTGACATTTTCAGTGAGTTATCTACTATGACTCCAAGATCTTTCTCTTGGTCAGTCTCTGCCAGTTCGGACCCCATCAATGTGTATTTATATTTAGGATTTTTGGCTCCAATGTGCATCACCTTGCACTTGGCGACATTCAACCCCATTTGCCATGTTGACGCCCTCTCACCCATCCTCGACAGATCCCTTTGGAGTGTCTCACAATCCTCCCTGGTTCTCACCACCCTGAACAACTTCATGTCATCTGCAATTTTAGCCACTTCACTGCTTACTCCCAACTCCGAATCATTAATAAACAAGTTAAAAAGCAGCGGACCCAATACTGGTCCCTGTGGTACCCCACTGCTTACTACCCTCCACTGAGAAAATTGCCCATTTATACTCACTCTCTGTTTCCTATTAATTAGCCAGTTTCTGATCCACAGGAGGACTTGTCCATTTATCCTATGACTATTGAGCTTACTTAGGAGCCTTTGATGAGGAACTTTATCAAAAGCTTTCTGGAAGTCAAGGTAAACAACATCTGTTGGGTCCCCCTTGTCCACATGTTTGTTCACTACCTCAAAAAACACTAACAGGTTAGTGAGACAAGATCTTCCCTTACAGAACCCATGCTCAGTCTGCCTCAACAGTTTTTGTTCATCAATGTGCTTACTAATTCTTTCCTTAATAACAGCAGTTTCCACCAACTTACCCGGTATCGATATCAGACTGACTGGCCTGTAATTGGGCAACTCCCTATTTATACAAATGTTAAACTCAATAACATTATGGTCACTATTCCCAAGTGGAGCAATCACTTTTACATCTCTCACCAAGTCTTAGGCGTTACTTAGGTCCAAATCCAGGATTGCCTCTCCCCCGTTATCCTATCATCTTTCCTCCCAAACTGAGATGCTGTTTCCACCATATCCCTGCCAGGCCCTCCTGTAGAGCTCTTTTTATATTCTTTCTATCCCTCCCCTCCCCAAATTCCCCATGTATATTTTAAGAGGGAAAGTGGCAAAATATTGTCATCGTCCCCATTCCCATTTGACTTAACATACTTCTTGACTTTTGATTCTCTGCACTTGACAATTAAATATAACAGGTTATTAAGATATCCCGTCCTGCAACTGTACTGAGAATTTCCTTCCAGTTGTGAACAGAGCCAGGAGGAGCTGGTTTTTAGCCTCCCCAAAATACATGTTTTCTGGGGGGAGGAGAGAAGCCAGGAGCTCACCAAGTGAACCCCACAGTCCAAAAGGGCCCTCCCCCTTGGTTTTTTGAAAAGGTGCCGTTTGTTATGGGGGCAGGTAATTACAGATGAGAAAACCAGCCTTGCAGTGTAGGGGCATCTTTCTCATGCTATCTTTCTCTTTTGCTATTTCTGAGCCATTCTCTGCACCTTAGCTGGGCCTGTCTCTCTTGTCTAATGAACAGCCACATCTGAATCATCCAGGCAAACTGAATCATCGGTTTGGGAGGAAAGATGATTGGATAAAAGGGGAGAGGCAATCCTGAATCATCCATACCTTTCCTAGAAGCACAGAGTCAGCCAATCTCTCCCGAAAGAAGTATATTTTATTGTCCACAAGAGATAGCCAGAAGACTGATTAGTAGGTGTCAACATCATTAACTCCTAACAGTAGAGTAAGGCCCTCTAGAAGACTGTCCCAGAGGAAAACATAGTGTCAAAGATAAGACCCCAGAAGAGTCTGTTCTGTTCCATCCCCCCAAAACACCTGAAAGACGCAGTGACCGCACAGCAAGCATGCAGTTCTCCAGGTGTTCAGCATGACCAGGGTGATGTAAGGTAAACGTGGGGAAGTTAAATAAGTTGTCGAAAGCTTTCACAGCTGGAGTTCATTAGTTGCTGTAGATTTTCCAGGTGGTGTGGCCATGGTCTTGGCATTGTAGGACCTGACGTTTCGCCAGTAGCTGGGACTGGCATCCTCAGAGGTATAACACAGAAAGATGGAGTACTCCGTGTCAAGGAAACAGTAAACCTCCCCAGGAAACAATCCATAGACAAAAGAACCTCCTCGGGAAAGCTCCTCCATTAGCTCCAACAGTCCCCGCTGCTGGCGAAACTACAGGCCCTACAATCCCAAGACCACGGCCACACAATCCGGAAAATCTACAGCAACTAGTGGGGAAGTTAGTCTGGCAGACCCTTAGAGCAGTAGAGGATTCTCATTGCTGTCAACCCTCTTCCCTGGGAACAGGGGGAGATGGTGCTGGCCGGCCTTGGAGAAACTCGGGGCCCGCTGAGTGGACAGGTATTCCTGGCTTTTCTCTGTGTTTGTGCTTTTCTTTGGCAGATGGTTTCCTGCCTCAAGGGGCTGGAAGGGACTTAGCCCTTGGGAAGGAGTTGGTCGCTTCCCTCTTGGGGAGATGGG
>NW_015168757.1:44273-109356 GCF_001447785.1 Gekko japonicus | reverse complement strand
CCAGGCAGTAGTAAGGCCTGAAGGCATCCAGGGGACTGCTGTAGGAATGGCTTGGGCGATGCCCACCACACTGGCCTTGCTGAACCATCGTGTTCACTGCCACCCCAACCTCCTTGAGGCCCCCAGCGGGGAGGGGGAGGTAGCCGGGCAATCCTCACAGCCACAGGTAGCTTTTCAATATTTTGATTCCTCCATCGTCCCAATGGCAGCAATTCGCACCTTTGGCACCTATGAAAGGTCCTTACCCAGAGAGGCCACGCTCCCGTAGTTCTCCAGCATGACGTCCCTGTAGAGAGCTCTTTGGCCCGGATCCAGGAGCTCCCACTCGGCCTTGGTGAAACACACGGCCACCTCCTCAAAGGAAAAGGGAGCCTGAAAGGAAAAGCAGATTCCCTCGTCAGAGGTCATTCCAGGCAAAGACTAGTCTTGACAGGGGCTTTCTGGGAGGGTGCAGGATGAAGATCTCCACGGGGGCATTCTGGGAGGGTGCAGAACATAGAGTTTGGGATGCGTCAAGAGGGTGGGGTTCAGAGCCTGTCTCTCCTTGGTCAGCAGGACCAAAAGCCTCCCTTGAGAAAGAAGAGGGGACCTGACTATCCCCCAGTCTTCCTCCCCTACCTTGACCAGAGGTGGAGCAGCCGTTTCCACTCCTCTGAAAAGATGACAGCTTGACAGCATCTCTTCACTGCCTGCAAGAGAGACAAAGTCGGAAGGATAAATGTTAACCCACAAGTTCCTATTTTGTTTGCTTCTTGGAATTCTGCGTCACCCATCCCTGTTCCCAAGGTTGTGACACCTTTGTAATGATCTTAGTAAAGTGTCGGAGAGGTGGAAGAGAAGCACCAGGTTGGGTTTGGGCTTGATTCCCCACTCCTCCATTTGCAGCTGCTGGATGACCTTGGGCAAGCCAAAGTGTCTGTTGTGGGGAAGGGAGGGGAAGGGAAAGGAGTTTGTAAGCTACTCTGAGACTCTTGAGTGAAGGGCGCGGTATAAATCCAATCCTTCCCTTCTTCTTCTTCTACCCATGAGCTTTGGCGTAAATGCTGCCAACCCTTCTGTGAGACTTGAAATGTGCCCTGTGCACCCTGGAGCTCCAAAGGCTGCAGCATCCCTGCTGAAAAAGACCAAAAACCCAGGCCACCTGCTGGGGCCTCCCACCCGTCCTGGAGTCCAGACTAGCAGGAGAAAAAGAGGGGACAGGAAATCCTGTTGCAGGACGCATCGCCATCTCCTCCATCCAAAAAGCAAGATTATTTTTCTTAGTGCATCAGCCAAGGCTCTGGAAACTTTAGGGTACCACCAATGGGCTTCCAGGATGCCTGCTGATGCTTTGACTTGCTATTCGGTGAGATGAGACATCAACATGAAATCGCAACCAACCCAAACTCCACACTCAAACCTCAGGGGGGTACCTGGCCATGGCCTGGCATCTCTAGTCCAGCATACTCTCTCTCACTGTGGCCTGCAAGATGCCCCTGGAAAGCCTTTATGCAGGGGGCACAGAACCCACACTATTGCCTCAGCAATGCAGTTTCAGAGGTCTGCTGACCCAGAACATGGGGGGGGGATGTTTGTAAAGTGCTGTGAAGTCACAGCTGACTTATGGTGCACCCACAAGTGAGTCAAGACACTATGGAAGGAAGGGGAGAGAGGCAAATTTCAATTAATGTAAATAAGAATGGAATTGCCCTCCATGAATCGGTCTACTCCCCTTTCAAGTGGAGAGCCCATCACGACATCCTATGGCACTCTGTGTCCCAGAACTCCCTTCTATGTAGTCTGCAAAAGCATTCCCCTTTTCCCCTGTCCTGAACCTTCTGCCCAACAACTTGACTAGGTCCCCTGATCCCATCTGGGCAGGAGGCACCCTTACCACTTGACAGGGCATCTCGGGCACCCTCCTGGGGCTGCGTCCTCTGACTTTCCTCTGATGGAGCTCCTTCTGCTTCAGAGAACTTTGCTTCCATCTTCACCGATCGCCCACACATCTGAAACTAGAACAACAATGGAGGCAGGTAAGAGAAGGAATGGAAATATCTAGTGGAATATCTAGAGGTAGAAATATCTAAGAAAGGATGGGAACAGTACACTGAGGAATTATACTAAGGAGATGAAAGGATGACAGATTCCTTTCCAGAAGAATCTTTTGAAGAAGCAGCAACGGTTTTAGAAAGTAAAGGGAAAACTGCACTGAGAACAACAGGGAGAAACAGACCACCAGGGGTAGATGGGATATCAATATAACTATTCCAAGGCACAGAAAAGGAGTCCCTCAAAATCCTAACGAGAATATGCTAACAAAGATGGAAAACAAAACAAGGGCCCACAGTCCAGAAACACTCACTTTACATTCCAATTCCGACAAAAGGAGACATCAGAGACTGCAGGAACTACTGGACCTTCACATTTATTTCTGATGGGAATTTTATTTATTTATTTATTTGGGATTTATATCCCGCCCTACCCACACGGCTCAGGGCGGCTGACAAGCGGCAATGCCGAATTTAAAAATTTTAAAACAATAAAACACTGTTACATACATAATAAAATTCGGCGCTCTAACAATCTACAAAAAGTGATACTCAAAACCTTACATCGAAGACTGTTACCATACATGGAAAGAGAAATGTCAGGTGTTGAAGAAGCTGGATTCAGAAAAGGACCTGAGATCGTATCGCAAATTTAGGTCGGTTATTGGAGCATACGAGAGAATTTTAGAAGAAAATCATCTTGTCTTTCACAGATTACAGCAAAGCTTTGGACTGTGTGGATCATGAAGAAATGAGTCTGCCACAACAACTGTTTTCTTTGATGTGTATCCTCTACTGTGAACAAGAGGCCAGTGTTAGGACAGAAGATGAAGAAACAGAATGTTTGTGGTTGGAAAAAGGCAAAAAGATGATATCTAAAATATATAAGGTATTGTTAAAATGGTATACAGAAGATGAAACGGTAAAGGAACAAATGATAAAATGGGCAATTAATATGAACAAAGAAATATCTGTCATCTTGGGAATGTTTATGGAAAAATTCAATGAAAATTTCAACATGTAATAACTTAAAAGAAAATTGTTATAAAATGATGTATAGATGGTATATGAAACCTAAAAAGATTGCAAATATGAGTGATAACATGTCTAACAAATGTTGGAAATGTAAAAAAAAAAGAAGGTTCTTTTTACCATATGTGGTGGACTTGTGATAAAGCAATGAATTTTTGGACGGAGGTCCATAATGAGATGCAAAAAAATTTGAAGTGTACTTTTAAAAAGGAACCAGAAGTATTACTTTTGGGCCTCAAAATGGAAGAAGTGAATATAACAAAGAGGACATTGATGTGGTACTTGATTACAACGGCTAGAATGACTTACGCTCAGTATTGGAAACAAGAACGAATACCGGAGATCTGGGAGTGGATAAAAAAGTTACTTTTTATGGTAGAAATTGATAAATTGACAAGAAAACTTAACAACAAAGAGGCAGAAGAGTTCTTTGCAGACTGGATCGACTTTAAAGAATACCTGGAGAAATATTGGGATGTTAAAAACAATCTATTTTGTTTTGATAATTATTAAGAATATTAAGAATAGAAAAACTCTGAAATAGTTGAATATATGAAGATATTAGATAAAGAAAATGTTACCTCTTAAGTTTAGTTTTAGGGGAAGATGATGGAAAAGAAGAGAGAGGATTTGGAGGGGGTGGAAGCACTGCGGGAAGCCAGAAGAGGGGGAGGGAGGGTAGAGGGGAAAAGGATATATAATGAATGATGAAATGTTTTAATGCTGGACATGTTGTTATATCCTGATAATAAAATGTTTTTGTTTTTTGTTTTAAAAAATATGATTTCCAAACTGGTATACGTCTCAGACCACGATGTACTTTATCTCCCTTCAATCTGCAGGCAGAACATATCATAAGGAAATCTGGATTTGATTTTGATGAAGGAGGAGTGAAAACTGGCGGAAGGAACAGTAACTATTTGAGATACTACAATTACTAAAGCAGGAAGCGCCAAACTGGGATTACAGTTGAACATCAAGAAGGCAAAAGTAATGACTAGTCTGGAATTTCAGAAATTTACGGTTAATGATGAAGAACTTGAAATTGCTCAAGATTGTCTGTTCCTTGGCTCCATCGTCAACCAAAAGGGAGACAGCAAGCAAGAAATCAGGAGACTGAGGCTCAGAAGGGCAGCCCAGAAGGAGCTAGAAAAGATTCTCCAGTTGTAAGGATGTGTCACTGGTGACCAAGACAGACTTAATTATTGCCACAATGCAAAGTAATAGAGGAAAACAATAGAATGGGAAGGACTAGAGATCTCTTCAAGAAAACTGGAGAAATCAAGGGAGCGTTCCATGCAAAGCTGGCCATGATAAAGGACAAAAACGGTAGGGACCTAACAGAAGCAGAAGAGATTAGGAAAAGATGGCAAGAATACACAGAAGAACTATACAAGAAAGACCTCGATGTCCTTGACAACCACGACGGTATAATCACTGACCTCGAGCCAGACATCCTGGAATGTGAAGTGAAATGGGCCTTAGAAAGCATTGCTAACAACAAAGCTAGTGGAGGTGATGGTATCCCAGCTGAGCTATTCAAAGTCTTAGAAGATGATGCTGTTAAAGTGCTGCACGCAATTTGCCAGCAAATTTGGAAAACGCAACAGTGGCCACAGGATTGGAAAAGATCAGTATACATTCCAATCCCAAAGAAGGGCAATGCCAAGGAATGTTCAAACTATCGCACAATTGCACTCATATCACACGCTAGCAAGGTCATGCTCAAGATCCTACAAGCTAGGCTTCAACAGTACATGGATAGAGAACTGCCAGAAGTACAAGCTGGGTTTCGAAGAGGTAGAGGAACGAGAGATCATATTGCCAACATTCGCTGGATTATGGAGAAAGCAAGAGAGTACCAGAAAAACATCTACTTCTGCTTCATTGACTATGCTAAAGCCTTTGACTGTGTGGATCACAACAAACTATGGCAGGTCCTTAAAGAGATGGGAGTACCAGACCACCTCACATGTCTCTTGAGAAACCTGTATAAGGGCCAAGAAGCGACAGTTAGAACCGGATACGGAACAACTGATTGGTTCAGCATAGGAAAAGGAGTACGAATGGCAGAAAGTGAAGAGGACCTCAAGAGCCTCTTGCTCAGGGTAAAAGAGGAGAGCGCAAAAGTGGGCTTGAAGCTCAACATCAAAAAAACTAAGATCATGGCATCCAGCCCCATCACTCCTTGGCAAATAGAAGGGGAAGTCGGGGAAGTAGTTACAGACTTCACGTTCCTGGGATCCCAGATCACCGCAGACTGTGACTGCAGCCATGAAATTAAAAGACGCCTGCTCCTTGGGAGGAAAGCGATGGCGAACCTAAACAGCATGATAAAAAGTAGAGACATCACCCTGCCAACAAAAGTCCGCATGGTCAAAGCAATGGTATTCCCAGTAGTCATGTATGGCTGCGAGAGTTGGACTATAAGGAAGGCCGAGCGCCGAAGAATAGATTCTTTTGAACTATGGTGCTGGAGAAGACTCTTAAGAGTCCCTTGGACTGCAAGAAGATCAAATCAGTCAATCCTAAAAGAAATCAACCCTGACTGTTCCCTGGAAGGCCAGATAATGAAACTGAAGCTCAAATACTTTGGCCACCAAATGAGAAGGGAGCACTCACTGGAGAAGACCCTGATGCAGGGAAAGATTGAAGGTCAAAGGAGATGGGGATGGCAAAGGATGAGAGGGTTAGACAGTGTCATAGATGCAACGAACATGAAATTGAGCCAACTTCAGAGGAGGGCAGAAGACAGGAAGGCCTGGTATGATCTGGTCCATGGGATCCCGAAGAGTCGGACTCGACTGTGCGACTGAACAACAACAACAAGAAGTTCCCATTACTATATGTGGCAGGAAGGAGGACGGGGAGTGGGAGAACTGAATTTATATCCTGCCCTTTCCTCGGAGTGTGAGAGCAGCTTACCATCTCCTTCCCTTCCTCTCCCCACAACAGACACCCCATGAGGCAGATGGGGCTGAGAGAGCTCTGAGAAAACAGCTAGAGAGAACAGCCACTGACCCAAGGTCACCCAGCTGGCTGCATGTCGAGGTGAAGGGAATCAAACTAGGTGTACCAGACTGGAGACTCGAGGTGTAGGGAATCAAACTAGGTGTTCCAGACTGGAGTCCGCCGCTCTTAACCACTAAGTCAAACTGGATCCCAGTTGTGGTACTGGAGAAGAACGTTTATGGATACTGTGGACCACCAAAAAGACAAATCAGTGGGTTCTAGATCAAATCAAACCTCAACTCTCCCTAGAAGCTAAAATGTCTAAAATTAGACTAAAATTAGTACTTGGGCGACATTATGAGAAGACAAGAGTCACTGGCAAAGACAATAATGCTAGAAAAAGTTGAAGGCAGAAGGAAAAGAGGAAGACCAAAGATGGGATAGATTGACGTAATCAAGGAAGCCAGGGCCCTGAGTTTGTAAAACCCAAGGAAGGCTCTTAATGATAGGACGTTTTGGAGGACATTAACTTATAGGGTCACTACAGGTCAGAAGCAAATTGGTGGCAGTTCACACGCACACACAAAGAAATGTCTGACAGGAAGCCTTAGGATAAGGTCACTGCTTGAACAGAGTGCATGAAAACCCCTCACCTGCTCTCCCTGCCTCTTCTCCTCTGCCTGACTCAGGAGGAAACCTTCTGCCAGGGCCACCGCCTGGGAACTGGTCTCCGGCCCGCATCCTCTGACCCAGCACTGCATTTCCGAGGGCAGGACAGCCAGGAACTGCTCCAGGATCACCAGGTCCAGGATCTGCTTCTTGGTGTTCCTCTTGGGATTCAGCCAGTGGTTGCAAAGTCCATGGAGCCGGCTGCAAACCTCTCGGGGCCCATCGGCCTCATGGTAACAGAACTGCCGGAAGCATCGGCTGCATGTATCTGTGCTCACCGTGTCTTCAGCCAAGATCTCTGGCACAGCTCTTTCCCAGAATCTAGCAGCACTCCCTGCTGGGATGGGGTGGGGACTTTTTCTTGATGTCTTGCCAGTTCCAGGGCCTTCTGGGTCCTCCTCTTCCATCTCCTTCTCCTTTCTCTTGACGCCTTTGACTGGAAGGACACCCTTATTCACTTGCCTATGAAGAGGGAAAGATACCAAAAAGGCAGAAAGAAACCAGAAGAGAAAGGAGTTATATCACTGACCCTGGACAAGAGACAACGTAAGTGGTCCATGTTGTAGTTCAGTGGTGCTGTGGTTCAGTGGTCCATGTTGTAGTTTGCGGATCAGAATTAACATCATTGGGTTATATTAAGTATCAAGCTTTTAAGGTTATGCTTATGGTCCTTTGGGAAAGAAAAACATCTCTACTGGGCTCTTTAAAAATCTGCTGGGGATGTTATGAGCTTGGCCTCTGGTACCTGGGGAGCAGTCTGTTTAGCGGGTGCAGGTAAACTGGAGTCCAGCACACAGTGACTGGGAAGGGCTTAACCTTAGGCCGGGAGGGCTGGGCAAGAGCTCTGCCCAAGCAGCCAGCTGAGGGGAAGGGGCAGAGGGGCCTCTCCGGGTCAGGGCACAGAGGGGCTGCTGGGGGCAAACAGGAGCAGGAGCAGGAGGCAGGGATGGGGCAGAGGTCCTCAACTGCTTCCTGGCTGCTGTGGTTCAGTGGTTATTCAAGAGGGCTTTTCTAAGCAAGCAATAGGGTAGCACTTGAGAACTGGCTTCACAAGGATTCTTGGATACACCTTTAGGGCAGGGGGGGGGGCTGAATGACTGTGTTTAGTTTGCTGTAGGTAGGATCCTCCTATGCCACGTTAACGTTGATGCTTTCCTTCAATACTGTTTCTCAGAGTTCTGGTGGGTTCTCGAACCCGAATTCTATTGCACGGTGTATTGAATGTATGGATTGCATAGGGCCTCGCTAAAGGGCGGACTACAATTAACGTAAATAATTTGTGAACACATAAAATAATGTAAATAGCCCGCCGTCGCGTAACTGGAAATGGGGATCTCCCCCCCCACCGGCCCAAAAGGCGAGGGATTTGGGCAGCCCCCCCCCCCGGGCACGAAGGGTCCCCCCTCCTCCTCCTCCCCCGCGATCCCGCCTGGGGCTTCTTCCCGGGCCTCCCTCCGACCTCCCCGGCGGAGAGTTTTATTCCGATCCCCAGAACTCAAGACCCCCCCCCCGCCTTTCAGACCCTGCCAGGAGGAGGGGCCCCAACGGGAACTAACATCCGTCAGAGAAAAATCACCCCCCCCCCGGCCGCACGAGAGCGGACCTTATGCCTTCCCAGACTGAGCCGGTGACTTACGCGAGAGGAGACCTCCCCAGGTGCCCGGATGCCGGGCTCGCCTCCGCCGCGGCCCGACTGAAAGCCCCGCCCCCTTCTCTTTCCCCACTCAGAAGCCAACACTTCCGCCCCCCCCCGGAAAGCGGCTCCCTTCCTCTGATCGGCCTCTCTAGCCGGGAGCAGTCGGCTCCTTTAACCCCTTCAGAGCTTCACGGCCCAGGAAAGGGGAGGCTCCCCCCTCCCCCTCCCTGTCGAGAGCAGCAGCTGGGTGTGTGTGTGTTCGGCCAAGTCCTACCGGAGGAAAGGGGGGGAGAGGGCGACTTTCTCTAGGGCTCCTGCCCCCGCCCCGTTGTAAAGTGGGGAGGCGGGAAACCTTGGTTTTTCGTGGGTGGATTTCCCCCTTCTCTTGGAGCTGCGGTGGCTCAAGTGGTTAAGACGCTGAACTGCAGGCTGTGGAAGGTCGGTAGTTCAGCAGTTTGAGACCCGAGTGTGCTGCATGACGGAGTGAGCTCCCGTCTCTAGTTCCAGCTCCTGCCAACCTAGCAGTTCGAAAGCAAGAGATTGCAAGTAGATAAATAGGTACCACTTCGGTGGGAAGGTCACAGCGTTCCGTGCGCCTTGGTGTTTAGTCAGGCCGGCCACATGACCACGGAAACGTCTTCGGACAGCGCTGGCTCTTCGGCTTGGAAACGGAGATGAGCACCGCAACCCTAGAGTCGGACTCGACTGGATTTCGAGCAAGGGAACCTTTACCTTTCCCCCTTCTGCCTGGGGCGCAGTTTTCCGCTCAGCTGAGGGGACCCCGCCTGCTGCCGAGGTGCAGGATCTCACTGAGCGGGGCGGGGATCTGCCTGCTCGGAGGACCCCCCCCATCCCTTTTCTGGGGGGGGGGTGCCCGGAGGCTCCATTCAGAGAGGCTGGGGAGCAGTGTTCCCTCTAAGCTGAGTTAGGGTGAGCTAGCTCACAGTTTTTTAGCCTCCCGCTCACTCATTTTTGTCTTCGCTCAGGAAGGAGGGCTCCAGAGCAAACTAATTGATGCAATAGTAAAGTTGCTCGCTCACAACTTTAATTCCAGTCGCTCACAAAAGTAGAATTTTTGCTTACAAGACTCCACAGCTTAATTTATTTTATTTATTTATTTTATTCAATTTATACCCCGCCCTCCCCGCAGTGCGGGCTCAGGGTGGCTTACATGGAGGCAACGCCAATATAAAACATAATTGAAACCATTTAAAATCCCAACAGTACAAAACATTTTTAACAAGTTATTGACTAAAGTGCTCTAGGTGTTAAAGGGAACATTGCTGGGGAGGTGCCTTTGGAGGGGGGTCAGACTCCCACCCTCTCCTGTCTTTGCCCCTCACCCCTTTGCGGGGAGGTTGGCATTCACCCTCAGGGGTTTCGGAGAGGGAAGGTAAATCTTAGGGCTGGAGAAGTGTCCGGGTGATGGAGAATTTGGTCTAACGCCGCCTAGAAGGAACAACTCCTCCTCTTGTCAGTAATATTCAGTATTCCCAATTGTGGCTGTTACTGAATATAGAGACTGGGAAGGGAATTTTCAAGAAGCAATCGATGGAGAAGGGGCATCTGCACTATGTCTAGGTAGGGTATCGAGTCCTTGTTTTCCTATGGGGGGGGAATTAAGATTACAAAATCAATTGCATATAAGGAAAATATTTACGAAAGATGTTTTATAGATGGTATATAACTCCTGAGAAATTAGCGAAATTTTATTCAAAATGTTCAGATAAATGTTGGAAGTGTGAGAGCAAAACAGGATCCTTTTATCATATGTGGTGGCTATGTGAAAGAGCTAAGAAATATTGGGTGAGGATCCATGAAATATTGCAGAATATATTGAAATGTCATATACCTATTACCCCAGAAATATTACTCTTGAATATTTTACAACTGTAAAAGAGGAGATTCTTATCTTATCTTATATTGTATGTATCTACTTCTGCCAGAATATTGTATGCTAAATATTGGAGGAGTCAAGAAATGCCAAGTAAAGAAGAGATTATTAACAAAATACTTGAAGCAGCAGAAATGGACAAACTTACTTTACTTTTGAAAGATCATTCAGAAAAGACTTTTGAAAATACCTGGGCAAGATTTTATAAATGGTACGAGAACTGTATTCATAACAAGATAAGACAAGGTTAACATGTAAGCGTAAAAGAAGTCAAAGACGATAAAAGTATTGTTCTTTGTATAAATAGTTTGCAAAACATTTTAAAAATTGGTTTTATCTTTAAGGTTTTAAGCTTAAAATGACATATAACTGGCAACAAAAATAAGCTTAGTCTATAATGTATCCCCAGTTCCCCCTCCCCCCCAAAAAACACGTTTTATTAGAATTTTCAATAAATGAAGTACAGGTAAAATAGTAACCACCTCGGTGACACCACACTTGGACTGTGCAAATACAATGAGCAAATAACCTAACTATGTACAAAGAGCCAACAAACAGTACTGGTATCTAACAAATTCAAGAGGACGAGGAAGACCAGCTGAGCTCTGAGCAGGAGCAGGAGAGAGAGCTGTGAGAGAGGTGAGTGGGTTTCTTTTACTTGCTTTCAGCTGAGAGCATTCAGCTAAGGATATTTTGTGGGAAAACTGTGTTTAGCAGTGTGTGGAAGCACTTAGAGTTCTTGCAGAGTCCTGGCTGATTGAGTGTGGGAGAGGAACGGGCATTGTTTGACTGGGATTGCCTGTAATTGAGAGGAAGTGGAAGGGGCATTGTTTTGCCTGTGATTGAGTGCCTGGGTGAATTTGAATTTGAATAGCTGCTGCCTGACCTCTGCTGGGGGAGGCCTCTATTTAAGGAAGCACCTTGCCAGAGGCAGAGGAGACCAGCTGAGCTCTGAGCAGGAGCAGGAGAGAGAGCTGTGAGAGAGGTGAGTGGGTTTCTTTTACTTGCTTTCAGCTGAGAGAATTCAGCTAAGGATATTTTGTGGGAAAACTGTGTTTAGCAGTGTGTGGAAGCACTTAGAGTTCTTGCAGAGTCCTGGCTGATTGAGTGTGGGAGAGGAACAGGCATTGTTTGACTGGGATTGCCTGTAATTGAGAGGAAGTGGAAGGGGCATTGTTTTGCCTGTGATTGAGTGCCTGGGTGAATTTGAATTTGAATAGCTGCTGCCTGACCTCTGCTGGGGGAGGCCTCTATTTAAGGAAGCACCTTGGCAGAGGCACGAGCCTCTGGCACGAGCCGAAGGGTGAGCTAAAGGGCTCTTTGCCTGTGGCTCTTAGCCTAGGGACTCTTAGACTAGGGGCGCTGTAAGAAGCCCAAAAAGAGCCAGAAAGACAAGGCCCTAGGCTCTTTGTCTTTCCCGTAAAATAATTTGACTTGATAACAAAACCCACATAAATACCAAGGGTTTAAAAGGGGGATTATATTTATTTATTTTAAAAGAATTATGAAGCCAGAATGCCAGCAGGGGGTTGGGGGCTATCCAGTGTTTTGCACGGAGTGTCACATGTATGACTATCTGCCCACTGGGCAGAAGTCTTGGGTGTGTCCTCGGTGCAAGGAGCTCCTGGTTCTCAGGGAACGTGTGTGCTCCCTTGAGGCCAAGGTGGCTGACCTGGAGAAGCAGAGACAGTCAGCTAGGCACACAGAAAAGACTCTCGGGGACTTGTTAGCTTCGTCCCACTCTGGATCTGGCAGCCCCGCTGCTGTCAGGGAGCATGAGGGTCTAGGGGAAACAGGGCACCATGCTGAGGATAAGGGGAATGTGCCCTCAGAAGGGACCTCTTCCCCAGCTGGTGAGCGGCTCTCCTTTTGCACCAAGGAACCATCCCTGAGCAGGGTGGGAGGGGGGCTCTTGGTAGTGGGTGATTCGATCCTTAGGCAGGTAGACAGCTGGGTGGCGAACCCGCGTACTGACCGTATGGTGACTTGCCTGCCTGGTGCGAAGGTAGCGGACATTACGCGTGTTTTAGATAGGCTGGTAGATAGTGCTGGGGAGGAGCCAGTGGTCGTGGTGCATGTCGGCACCAACGATGTGGGGAAATGCAGTCGTGAGGTCCTGGAGGAGAAATTTAGGCTGCTGGGCAGGAAACTTAGGTCCAGGACCTCCAAGGTAGCCTTCTCAGAAGTGTTACCTGTTCCACGCGCAGGGCCGGAGAGACAGGCAGAGATCAGGAGTCTCAATGCGTGGATGAGACGATGGTGTAGGGGGGAAGGGTTCAGGTTTGTTAGGCACTGGGATACTTTTTGGAACAAGAGGGAGCTGTACAGGCGAGACGGTCTCCACTTGTCCCGAGAAGGAACCAGGCTGCTGGCACTTAAAATCAAAAAGGTGGCAGAGCAGCTTTTAAACTGAATATTGGGGGAAAGCCGACAGGAGATGAAAAGTCTCTGGTTCGGGTTGGCTCATCTGAGAGAGGTGAGGGGGTACCGGTTGCTTTTCTACAGGGAGGTGGATTGAAATTGTCCACAGAGGCCATGGCTGGTGACATGGACTGCCGGACAACGACTCGAGATAGCAAGAGGAAGGATGCAGGCTTAACTTGTAAGGGAAATTACAGCTGTTTCTATACAAATGCTAGAAGTGTCCGAGGTAAAATCGGGGAGTTGGAGTGCTTGGTGTCGGAGGGAAAAATAGACATTGTGGGTATTTCTGAAACTTGGTGGGATGAGGAAAATCAGTGGGACACAGTGATTCCCGGTTATATATTATATCGGAAGGATAGGGGGGGAAGGGTTGGAGGTGGGGTAGCTCTGTATGTCAGAGAGGGTATAAAGTCTAGAAAGATTGAGAGGCTAAGTGAATTGGATTCGCTTCTGGAAGTTCTATGGGTTGAAATAGGGGGGCCAAAAGGAAACTTAACACTGGGAGTTTGTTATCGCCCACCAGATCAAAAGATAGAGGAGGATTATAAAATGATGAATGCCTTAAAGATAGCAACTAGACAAAAACACTGTGTAATAATAGGTGATTTTAACTACCCACACATTGATTGGGTCAATATGTGTTCTAGTCGGGAAAAAGAGATTGAGTTTCTAGACACTCTAAATGACTGTGCTATGGAGCAGATGGTCACGGAACCTACCAGGGGAGAGGCGATCCTTGATTTGGTCCTAAGTAACACTCAAGACCTGGTGAGAGATGTAAAAGTGATTGCACCGCTTGGAAACAGTGATCATAATGTTGTTGAGTTCATCATTTGTACAAATAGAGAATTGGCCAAAAAGACTCACACAACCATTTTTAACTTTAAAAGGGGTAATTTCTCTGATATGAGGGGACACGTGGGGAGGAAACTGAAAGGAAAAGTAGAAAGGGTCAAAACAATTGGGGAAGCTTGGGATCTATTTAAAACTACGATCCTAGAAGCTCAAAAAATATATATTCCGCAGGTTAGGAAAGGCACAAACAGGTATAGGAAAAAGCCTGCATGGTTAACAAACAGAGTAATGGAGGCTGTAAAAAGTAAAAAGAATTCCTTTAAGCAGTGGAAAGCTAGTCACAGTGAGGCTGATAAAACGGAACACAGGCTATGGCAAATAAAATGCAAGTCTGAGGTCAGGCAGGCAAAAAGGGAATATGAGGAGCATATAGCAAAAAACGTAAAAACCAACAATAAAACTTTCTTCAAATACATTAGAAACAGGAAACCAGCCAGGGAGGCAGTGGGGCCCTTGGACGACCAAGGGGTAAAAGGAGTATTGAAGGATGATAGGGAAATGGCTGAGAAGCTAAATGCATTTTTTGCCTCCGTCTTCACTGTGGAAGATGAGAAGTGCTTGCCCACTCCAGAACCACTGATTTCAGGAGGGGTGTTGGAAGACCTGAGTCAGATTGAGGTGATGAGAGAGGAGGTCCTAAAACTGATAGACAACTTAAAAACTGAAAAATCACCAGGCCCAGATGGCATACATCCGAGAGTTCTGAAAGAACTCAAATGTGAACTTGTAGATCTCCTGACAAAGATATGTAATCTTTCCTTAAAATCTGCCTCCATTCCTGAGGATTGGAAGGTAGCTAATGTCACTCCCATCTTTAAAAAGGGTTCCAGAGGAGATCCGGGAAATTACAGGCCAGTCAGTCTGACGTCGATACCGGGTAAATTGGTGGAAACCATTATTAAGGAAAGAATTAGTAGGCACATAGATGAACAAAACCTATTGAGGCAGACTCAGCACGGTTTCTGTAAGGGAAGATCTTGTCTCACTAACCTGTTAGTGTTCTTTGAGGGGGTGAACAAACATGTGGACAAGGGGGATCCAATAGATATTATTTACCTTGACTTCCAGAAAGCTTTTGATAAAGTTCCTCATCAAAGGCTCCTAAGTAAGCTCAAAAATCATGGGATAGAAGGACAAGTCCTTTTATGGATCAAAAACTGGCTAGTTCATAGAAAACAGAGAGTGAGTGTAGGTGGGCAATTTTCTCAGTGGAGGGTGGTAAGCAGTGGGGTACCGCAGGGATCAGTACTTGGTCCACTGCTTTTTAACTTGTTCATTAATGATTTGGAGATGGGAGTAAGCAGTGAAGTGGCTAAATTTGCGGATGATACAAAGTTGTTCAGGGTGGTGAAAACCAGTGAGGATTGTGAGGCACTCCAAGGGGATCTGTCAAGGATGGGCGAGTGGGCGTCAACATGGCAAATGGGGTTCAATGTGGCCAAGTGCAAGGTGATGCACATTGGAGCCAAAAATCCTAAATATAAATACACATTGATGGGGTCTGAACTGGCAGAGACTGAGCAAGAGAGAGATCTTGGAGTTGTAGTGGATAACTCACTGAAAATGTCGAGACAGTGTGTGACTGCAATAAAGAAGGCCAATGCTATGCTGGGGATTATTAGGAAGGGTATTGAAAACAGATCAGCCAATATAATAATGCCCCTATATAAATCAATGGTGAGACCTCATTTGGAATACTGTGTGCAGTTCTGGGCACCACACCTTAAAAAGGATATTATAGCTTTGGAAAAAGTGCAGAAAAGGGCAACTCGAATGATAAAAGGGTTGGAACACTTTCCCTATGAGGAAAGGTTAAAGCGCTTAGGGCTCTTTAGCTTGGAGAAAAGACGACTGAGGGGTGACATGATCGAGGTTTATAAGATTATGCATGGGAAAGAGCAGGTAAAGAAAGAGGTACTTTTCTCCCTTTCTCACAATACAAGAACTCGTGGGCACTCCATGAAACTGCAGAGCAGTCGGGTTAGAACGGATAAAAGGAAGTACTTCTTCACCCAAAGAGTGATTAACACATGGAATTCACTGCCACAGGAAGTGGTGGGTGCTACAAGCATGGACGGCTTCAAAAGGGAATTAGATAAGCATATGGAGCAGAGGTCCATCAGTGGCTATTAGCCACAAGGTATAGCTAGGGGCTCTGGGGCAAGTGATGCTCTGTCTTCTTGGTGCTTGGGGGGGGGTCAACAGTGGGAGGGCTTCTAATGTCCTGGCCCCACTGCTGGACCTCCTGATGGCACTGGTATTTCTGGCCACTGTGTGACACAGAGTGTTGGACTGGATGGGCCTTTGGCCTGATCCAACATTGGCGTCTCTTATGTTCTTATGTTCTTAAGAAAGCAAACTTGTATACAAATATAATTAACTGAAGAACATGTTGGTTTTAAACAAAGACCACTTTTCAGAAACTAATTGTTCTGCGTCTACCTTTTCCAGGAAAGGGAACCATTTGTTTAGGGGGTCTAGAACCTCACACTAGCATAGAGCGATATGAGTAGGCTGAACATTTTTCCAGGGTGAAGAAATCCCACACCTTTGCATGCCAATGAGAAAACGTCGAAGGATGTCTATTCTTCCATCTTTGACCGATGACCGCCTTAGCTGCTGTGAGAAGAACTAAAATCAGATCCTTACGGATCTTTGGCACCAAGATTGCTGACCATGAGTTTAGCAGTATAACCACCGGATCCAGAGGCAGGGTGAAACCAGTGATTTCTTGAATGGACACTAGTACATTTCCGCAAAAATTATGTATATGCACACATTCCTACCATGTATGGAGAAAAGACCCTTTCTCCCCACACTGTTTCCAACAGAGAGGGGATGAGTTTGGTACCATGTAAGCTAGCCTTGCTGGCGTGAGGTACCACCTAAACAAAACCTTGTAGGCTGCTGCTTGAATCAGCAGTGAGTTACATACGTGACTGGTCGTTTTCCCGATATTTAACCATTGAGCTTCATCAAAATTTACATTAAGATCTCGTTGCCAAGCCTTTTGATATCCTGACACTTGCTTTTGAGTAGATTGTATTAGTATACAGTATAACTTGGAAATGAGGCCTTTCTTGACTAGGTTGTTACCATGCAAGAGGGTTTTGAAAGCTGTCATTGTCTTTGGGCTCCCTACAGAGTTTGGTCCTAAAAATAAAAACTGCAAAATGTGATGGACCTGTAGATACTCAGACCATTGAAGCTTTACCTTATATTTTCTTTCCAACTCACTTTTAGTCATTCTTTGACCTTTGTTCAGAATGTCAATGAACCTTGTGATTCCCACCTTTCTTCATGCTCGGACGGAGTTAGTTTACTGAGCAGGTTGAAACCAGGACTGGCCGGTAAAGGAGACGTTAATAATTTTGGTTTAGATAGGTACCATATTCTAAGAGTACTGTGTAAAAAGTATCTTGTTTAAAAGTAAGACTTTGAAAATGTGGAGCCCAGAGCACTTCCCAAAATGTTTGTTGGTACAAATAATTATTTTCTATCTCCATCCAGTCTACTGTACGTGAGGAATGATAATGCCTAATCAAGTTAACTAGAATAGAGGCTTTATAGTAGCTGTGCAGATATGGTACAGCCAAGCCCCCATCCCTGAGATGTTTCTGCATATCTATGGACCTAATTCGTGGGGTTTTGTAGTGCCAAATAAAGGCATCCAATAGCCTCTGCCAGCATCTTAAAACAGTCAGTGGTACATATATAGAAACAGATCTAAAGCAAAAAAGAAACTTTGGAAAAACAAAGCTTTTGATCAATGAGATTCTTTCTAACCATTGTTTTAACAGGGCTTGAATGTCGTTATAAATCTCTAAATGATTCACTTTGAAGAGGTTGTTTAAGTCAGATGGAACCTTTATGCCTAGATACTGCCAATGACCTTTGGGCCAATGGAAGTTGAAGTTTTCCTTTAAGAAATCAGTCATATGCTTGGAAAGGCTTATGGGGTATAATACAGATTTTTGTTGGTTCACTTTTAAGCCAGAAACTAAACCAAAGACATTTAGGGCAGATTGAATTGCCGGTAATGACTTTTTGGGATCGGTAACATAAATTACCAGATCATCCGCAAAGAGGCTTAGAATATAAGATTTGTCTGCCACTGTTATACCTTTGATGTCAGGTGAGGAGCGCAAGTGACAGGCGAGGGGCTCCATAGTGATCGCGAAGAGAAGGGGTGATGATGAGAAGGCCAAAGTGTAGATGTTTAAGCAGACAGTCCAGAAAAGAGAATTCTAGCGTGTCAAACGCCTTCTCTATATCAATTGATAGGAGAAGCAATTCTGGATGAAGTCTACCATAGTGGATTAAGTTTAAAGTTTTACGGATGTTATTCATGATGTCTCCCCTTGGTATAAAACCCGTTTGGTCTGTGTGTATGTACCACGGAATAATATGTTTCAATCTTGCCGTTAGGACAAGCATAAATATTTTGTAGTCGACATTTAAGAGTGATATTGGCCTATACGATTTGGGATGGGATAGGTCCCGACCCTTTTTTGGAATCGGAATGACATGTGCTGTGTGTCTTTGGGGCCGCACCCTTTTGCAGGATATCATTAAAAAGATCAGCCAATGGTTTAAAGAGTAAGGGGCCTAAGGCCTTATAGTATTCAGCCCCAAAGCCATCCGGCCCTGGGGCCTTGTTATTTTTTAAATATTTAATAGCTAATTCAACTTCTTTCTCTGTAATTTGCAAAACATTTTAAAAACTGGTTTTATCTTTAAGGTTTTAAGCTTAAAATGACATATAACTGGCAACAAAAATAAGTTTCATCTATAATGTACCCCCAGTTTTATGTTTTGATGTGTGTTTTGTGTATGTTAGTATGTTATTTGTGTGTTATAGAAAATAAATAAAACTGTAATCACGGGGGGAAAAAACCCAGAGTGTGATTTTCTCCTGTCCCCATCTCCTCCTTTCCCACCTCTCCCTGGGTCATCTGTTGTGCGATGGTTCCCCCTCCACAGACACTGGATAAGGCAGCCACATTGCAGTTTCCGATGGTTTTGAACAGGTCTTTTGTGCACAGTAATGCCATTATTCTAGGTAGTCCCTTTACAGTGTGACATACTCCGTAGATGGGGTGCTGATTTTTCCGTAAAGGTCTATTCAGCGCTCATCATGGCCTATATTGTTGCTATCCAGCAGTACCACAACCAGCTGCACATGGTGTCATACAGCTCATGCCAACACGGCGTCAAAAAAGGGAAGAAGACAACTATGAGGGTTGGCCAACCTTTTTTTTATATACAATGGTTTTTATTAATTATAAACAAAATCATGTAATTACAACAAGGATCGGTGAACAGACATATTAGTGTTCTTTGGGGGGAAAAGCATAGAAAGAATTAACAATATGAATGAAGTAGAATGCCATATACATATATAGCCGTGCACAGAATTTACAAATCATAGTTAATCAAGTGACATATGTATCTTTACCCTAGTATTCAAAATTTGGATTCGTAGTTGTTACTGAGTTTCCATAAATGAGATGATTTACATTATTTACCACAAGTGTAATACATCAGTTTCTTTGGGAGTATCCTCAAATTGACTTAGGTATTCTAATATAGGGAGCCAAACACAGATAAATGTTGAAGGAGCAGGAATTTTATCAAAGCGCGTAAAGTTATCTGAGAGTTTTGCCATGATATATAAATTCCACAATTTTTTATGCCATTGTGAAATTGTGGGTGTCATTGTCGCTTTCCAGTGGGTGGCAATGACCGTTTTGGTTGCAAAAAGCAGTATAGAGACCCTCTCCACCACTGAAGGAGCAGAGGTATGAGCTACCCAACTGTTCAAAAATAAGTTTTCTGGAGTAGGAGTCATATCCACATAGTTGAAAGATTTGAGTTGGTTTAATACAGCTTCCCAAAAGGGTAATATTTTGGGACAGGATACCCAACAGTGTAGATAAGTGCCCCTACTGCCACAATTTCCCCAATAATTGGGGTTATATGCTTGAGTCATATGGGCCAGTTTGTTGGGAGTAAGTTACCAAAGGATTGGCCAACCTTCTGACTGTCAAACACCTCAGTTTGGGACTAACAGCAATCACAGGGTTATTCTGTACACACATCCGCAGTTCTTCCCCAGTCTGGAGATGGCATTGGGCCACAGGCTGAGGGCTCCCTGAACCTGGGAGGCCACATTTAATTACAGGAATGCTCCTGACCCTTTTTTTTGGGGGGGCAGCAACTGTAAGGTTAAGTAAACGTACTTGGCCCCTACCTAAAATTGTTTCCACATAAGCAGACACAGTTGGTAAAGTACAATGAGATTTACTTCCCTAGAACGTCCCAACCAACCGCATATTCCAGAAATCATTCTGCATCTTTCCAATAGCAGTAGGCTAGCTTTTCCTAAACAGGAAACAGTTTTGTCACTGTCAGCACATCTCTGGATGTGTGAGCAGGGTAATCACATTCCCTTCGCATGGACATACTGATCTACCCTTATCTTGCCCTTGCTGGTACAATACTGCATTCCAGTCCTGCTACACTTTGAGTGCACAGGCAGTTAGTAGGATAAGCAAAAAACATAAGTGTTGCATTGCTCAGGACAGGACAGGTATCTGCCATTGAACAGCCTCAGCTGTATTCCCAAAATGCTCCAAAGCCTTCCTGACTTTTGAAACAATGAAGAATAGTGACATTCAGGGCTCTAGTCGGGGGGGAGCTCTCAGGTACGGAGCTCCGGAAGAGAACCTCTAGGGGGCGGGGCGGTCACGTGGTGAAGCCCCGCCCCTTCTTTACCCCGCCCTCTGCTTCGATCCTCATTCCGTTTGGGAATGAGGATGAAGCAGAAGGGTAAGTAGCCGGGCCTTCTGATACACTTCCGGTGATGTCAGGGGGTGTGGCCTTCTGTCACTTCTGGTGATGTCAGGGGGCGTGGCATATGCAAATAAGTTATGCTAATGAGTTATGCTAATGAGCTCCGGCAGCTCTTTTTCTACAACAAGACCCCTGGTGACATTTCCCTAGGCTAGCTAAGTGGGGGGAAAGGGAAAACTAAGGAGAGGGCTAAACCTTCACGGAGGTCATGGAGATGAAGTTGTTGTGTGGGGGGAACTTCTGCCGAGATGGGGGGGGGAGTGTTTGGAGGTGATGAAGCAAGTAAAATCATGGAAAGGGGCTGACCTCTCCAAAGTTTCCTGGAATGTCCAAAACCTTATCAGGGCTGGCTGGCGTGTCGATTAACAAAGCCCCCTAGGGCATGTGCACAACCGCTCAGTGCCAAAATAGTAGAAATGGTGTCAAACTTCGGGGTCTCCTGGATGGACAAGTAGGTGGAGCGCATACTGGAGATCCTGCATGACCTAGAGGCTGGACTGAGGGTCATGCCGAGCACCCACCTGGAGACCATGTTGGTCTTCCAGGACGTTGCCAGGCGGCTGACCTGGCAGGGCCTCCAAAGAACAGCCTCTCAATGTAAGGCAAAGTTTAAATGGGAAAAGGCGGCCTTTTCTGAATCCCCGGAAGACTGGGAAGGCTTCCCCCCCCGACACCGTCCTCCCCATTTCCAATTGTTGGCCTGCTTGTGGGAACAGGGAGGAAGACCCAGCTGGACCCACAGATGTCCCTCGTGTGAGTATCTCAACAGCTTGAACTGTGGGCACTGAAGTGAACTGTTGCAGTCCTCATTCCACCTCTTCCAGTGTACCCTTACCAGACTCCCCTTTACAGAAATAATAATCTTTAAAAAATAAAAAGGTGTAGCATGGGTGGGAATATAGAATGATTTTAACCAGATTATTCGTATATTTATATTTTTCTGACTTTATAAATTTTGATATTAAGGGTTTAATAAGAGTCTATTAAGTGGTAAGCCCTCTCTTTTGTAGGTTAGAGGGTCTTTTTAGCTGATGCTCGCAGACAAGATGTGACTTTTCGTTTTTATCAAATGGTTTGGATGGAATCACTGTCTAGCTGTCTGGCAGTTCTAATAGGCTTTCAGTGTAGCATTGCTGGTGAAGCGGAGGATGTGTTTCTTAACAGACTGACTTTTTTATTCAAAGTACAAAGTTCATGGTTTTAGCTGTTTAGGCGCAGAGGTTCCCAAACTTATTTGGCCTACCTCCCCCTTTTCAGAAAAAAACTTACTCAGCACCCCCCCTGGTCATCTACCTTCAAGAAGTGGACAAAAAGATGCAGTTTGTGGATCTGCACCTGGATTGTTCCAGCGCCCCCAAGGGGGTAGTATTGCCCACTTTGGGAACCAGTGGTTTAGCGTAAAACTTTTGCAGTGTCTGGGTCAACAAGAGCTTTAGTTTCATATCTGAAAAGAACACCTTTTGTTTGGGTATAAAGAATCCTTGGGTAGAATTGAATGAGGTTAGGTTAAATAAACATTTAAGATACCATATTGTCAGGGTCCTTAGGTAATGCCACACCAAGCTTCATAAGAAGATAAGTGTTTAATGGAAGTTCCAGTACTAAAACACACGATTACAGCTTGTGTCAGGAATAGCCGTCAGTATAATGGCTACAGTCTTATAGTAAAATCAAACAAACCCCCCCCCAATAAGCAGGCCAATGAATATAGTTTGCGTGCCCAGGATGAAGCGGGCTAAGCGCAAAAGCAGTTAACTTTCCCAGCCGGGGGAAGCACAGCTGGAGACAACAAGGTCAGTGAGAGATAACAAAAAGCGGCAGAGCAGGAATGAGCTGAGAACGAGAGGAGAGAAGCACTCCCCCCCCCACATTCTAGATCTATGACAGGGCTACCTGACATCCTGCCCCTCCAAATGCCCCCCCCCAGGTTTCCCCGGGAAGCGCCGATGAAAGCGCTTGAGAAGGTGGGGGGCGGAGACATGTTCTTCCGCCACCCATTCCCTATGTCGCGGTCCAAAATCTGCCCATTCAATCAAGTAGAACAACTTGTTACGCTTAAGCTTAGAGTCCAAGATATCAGCAACTTCGTCATGTGGTTCGCCTTGCACTGTCAGCGGGGGAGGGGGTAGCTGCGGATGCCACACATTCGGTCCTGGGTCATGATGGAGGAGGGTGAAATGGAAAACGGAATGCAAATGTCTTAGGTTTTTAGGCAATTCAAGTTCCACAGCCACCTCATTGATCTTCCGCAGAACCTTAAATGGGCCAATAAATTTCCACCACAGCTTCCGGCTGGGACGAAGCCCCTTGATGTTCTTGGTACACACATAAACTGAGTCCCCCGACTGGAGTTTCCAGCAATCAGAATGTTTCTTGTCAGCCTGGGATTTGTAAGCCTGTTTAGCCTCCTCCAGGGTCTTGCAGAGAACCGGCCAAGCCTCCCGGAGGTGTTGTCACCAATCCCCAACCTCCCCCTCAGGCAACAGAACATCTATTAAACCACCCATCTAAAACAGCAGAGGGGACTGCAGCACACCTTGCAAGTGTAAAGGCCCTCCTGTGACTATGCACCTTCAAGACTATGCTTGAGTATATATCTGGGGTTCATAGGTAACAAGAAAGTAGGGAGCCTCCCTAAATCAAGCTGGCGTTCAGTGTCCAATATCCTTTGTTTTATGGCTTGTTTTGCCTGGTCAAGGCCCATAGTTAAAATCATGGAAGGTGAAAAGCCCAGGCTCGCAAGTCTGCAAATGACTGTCTCAAGCCATACAGATTGATGCTTATCCAAGAGGAGCAGTGGGGTCAAACCTTGCTGAAAACTGCTACTCTTGAGCTAGTAATTTAGGGAGGCAAGGCTCACCTTGTCTTCCACTCTGACAGTGCCAGTCTCCAAAAGTTGCAAGGTACACAATTGGGGACTTGTAATGCTGCTCTTAGGAACTTTGACTGAACATGCCCAAGTGGGGCAAAAGATGATGATGTTGGCCCTATCATAATTCTTTGCAAAACTTGGGACAAAGTTTTGGCCTGGAAAAGTTTTAGCACAGCGGGGATGTACAACCTTAGTTCAAAGAAATCTAACTGTACTGTGAGCCGACTTTTGTCTGGTATCTGCTGCGTGGGCACCCTGTGGTTTTCCTGAGCCGGAAGCATGGAATACTACAGCAAGGCATTTGAAGGCCTGCACCTGTTCAATCAAACGGCCATCGATGCTCCAACTTCTAGACTTCTGTTTTATAACAAAGGCCATTATCTTTGTTTTTTGATCGTTTATTCAAAGCAAGTCTTCTTTACAATGCTGCACTAGAGCTTTTAGGGCCCTTCTTAGCCCAACTGGGGTCCTTGAAAAAATACCCGCACCATCTGCATATAATAATAGATCTGAAGATGCTGTAGTTTAGGAGAATGAAAGGCCTGCTCACTTAAGCGTTTGACCAAGTCATTTATATAAAAGTTTAAGAGAGCCTGAGATCCCTAGACAGACTCCAACCATCCATAGGCCGCTTGAATCTCTTTCCACATACTGAACATTCGAAAGGTTTTTCCCCTTTGTGGATTCTCTGATGATTCTGATGATGGTTATGCAGCCTGAATCTCTTCCCACACACTGAGCATTCAAAGGGTGGCTCCCCTGTGTGGGTTCTTAGATGATTTTGAAAAGTGCTACTGTAACTGAATCTCTTCCCACACTCTGAGCATGCAAAAGGCTTCTCCCCTGTGTGGGTTCTTAGATGAATTTGAAGAGTGCCAATACGACTGAATCTCTTCCCACATTCTGAGCATTCAAAGGGCTTTTCCCCAGTGTGGGTTCTTACATGGTTTTGAAGAGCACCACTGTGACTGAATCTCTTCCCACATTCTGAGCATTCAAAGGGCTTTTCCCCAGTGTGGGTTCTTACATGGTTTTGAAGAGCACCACTGTGACTGAATCTCTTCCCACATTCTGAGCATTCAAAAGGCTTCACCCCTGTGTGCGTTCTCATATGATTTTTAAGAGCGCAACGGTGACTGAGTCTCTTCCCACACTGTGAGCATTCAAAAGGTTTCTCCCCTGTGTGGGTTCTTAGATGATTTTGAAGAGTGCTACTGTCGTAGAATCTCTTTCCACACTGTGAACATTCAAAAGGCTTCTCCCCTGTGTGGGTTCTTTGATGTTTTTGAAGAGTGCTACTGTAGTGGAATCTCTTCTTACACTCTGAGCATTCAAAAGGCTTCTCCCCTGTGTGGGTTCTTAGGTGGGTTTGAAGATGGCCACTGAAACTGAATCTTTTCCCACACTCTGGGCATTCAAAGGGCTTCTCCCCTGTGTGGGTTCTTTGATGTCTTTGAAGAGTGCTACTGTCACGGAATCTCTTTCTACAGTCTGAGCATTCAAAAGGCTTCTCCCCTGTGTGGGTTCTTAGATGATATTGAAGATGGCCACTGGAACGAAATCTCTTCCCACATTCTGAGCATTCAAAAGGCTTCTCCCCAGTGTGGGTTCTTAGATGTTTTTGAAGATTGCTACTCTCACTGAATCTCTTCCCACACTCTGAGCATTCAAAAGGCTTCTCCCCTGTGTGGGTTCTTAGATGTTTTTGAAGAGTGTTACCATCATAGAATCTCTTCTCACACTCTGGGCATTCAAAGGGCTTCTCCCCTGTGTGAGTTCTTTGATGCATTTGAAGAGTTCTACTCTGACTGAATCTCTTCCCACACTCTGAGCATTCAAAAGGCATCTCCCCTGTGTGGGTTCTTAGATGGTTTTGAAGAGCACCACGGTGACTGAATCTCTTCCCACACTCTGTGCATTCAAAAGCCTTCTCCCCTGTGTGGGTTCTTAGATGGCTTTGAAGAGAGCCACAGCGACTGTATCTCTTCCCACACTCTGTGCATTCAAAAGGCTTCTCCCCTGTGTGAATTCTCTGATGTTTTTTAAGATTGTTACTGTCTCTGAAACTCTTCCCGCACTCTGAACATTTAAAGGGCTTCTCCCCTGTGTGGATTCTCTGATGTTTTTTAAGAGTGCTACTGTCACAAAATCTCTTCCCACACTCTGTGCATTCAAAAGGCTTCTCCCCTGTGTGGATTCGCTGATGTTTTTTAAGACTGCTACTGTCAGAAAATCTCTTCCCACAATCTGAGCATTCAAAAGGCTTCTCCCCCGAGTGGATTCTCTGATGTTTTTTAAAAGTGCTAGTGTCTCTGAAACTCTTCCCACACTCTGAACATTCAAAGGGCTTCTCCCCTGTGTGGGTTCTTTGATGTATTTGAAGAGTGCTACTTTGAGTGAATCTCTTCCCACACTCGGAGCATTCAAAAGGCTTCTCCCCTGTGTGGGTTCTTAAATGATTTTGAAGAGTGCCACTGCGACCGAATCTCTTCCCACATTCTGAGCATTCAAAAGGCTTATCCCCTGTGTGGGTTCTTAGATGTCTTTGAAGAGTGTTACCATCATAGAATCTCTTCTCACACTCTGAGCATTCAAAAGCCTTTTCCCCTGTGTGGATTCTCTGATGATTTTTAAGAGTGCTACTGCCACGAAATCTCTTCCCACACTGTGAACATTCAAAAGGCTTCTCCCCTGTGTGAGTTCTTTGATGTTTTTGAAAATTACTTTTCCGACTGAATCTCTTCCCACAGTCTGAGCATTCGAAAGGCTTCTCCCCTGTGTGGGTTCTTAGATGTACTTGAAGAGTGCTACTGCAACTGAATCTCTTCCCACACTCTGAGCATTCAAAAGGCTTCTCCCCTGTGTGGGTTCTTAGATGTACTTGAAGAGTGCTACTGCAACTGAATCTCTTCCCACACTCTGAGCATTCAAAAGGCTTCTCCCCTGTGTGGGTTCTTAGGTGGGTTTGAAGATGGCCACTGAAACTGAATCTTTTCCCACATTTTGAGCATTCAAAAGGCTTCTCCCCTTTGTATGTTCTTTGATGAGTTTGAAGAGTGCTACTCTGACTGAGTCTCTTCCCACATTCCGAATATTCAAAAGACTTTTCCCTTGTGTGGGTTTTTAAATGTTTTTGAAGATGGCCACTGCAACTGAATCTCTTCCTACACTCTGAGCATTCAAAAGGCTTCTCCCCTGAGTGGACTCTTTGATGTTTTTGAAGGGTGCTACTGTCACGGAATCTCTTCCCACACTCTGAGCATTCAAAAGGCTTCTCCCCTGAGTGGACTCTTTGATGTTTTTGAAGGGTGCTACTGTCACGGAATCTCTTCCCACACTCTGAGCATTCAAAAGGCTTCTCCCCTGAGTGGACTCTTTGATGTTTTTGAAGGGTGCTACTGTCACGGAATCTCTTCCCACACTCTGAGCATTCAAAAGGCTTCTCCCCTGAGTGGACTCTTTGATGTTTTTGAAGGGTGCTACTGTCACGGAATCTCTTCCCACACTCTGAGCATTCAAAAGGCTTCTCCCCTGAGTGGACTCTTTGATGTTTTTGAAGGGTGCTACTGTCACGGAATCTCTTCCCACACTCTGAGCATTCAAAAGGCTTCTCCCCTGAGTGGACTCTTTGATGTTTTTGAAGGGTGCTACTGTCACGGAATCTCTTCCCACACTCTGAGCATTCAAAAGGCTTCTCCCCTGAGTGGACTCTTTGATGTTTTTGAAGGGTGCTACTGTCACGGAATCTCTTCCCACACTCTGAGCATTTAAAAGGCTTCTCCCCTCTGTGGAGTCGTTGGTGCACCAGGAGCTGTGATCTGTATTTGAAATAATGTCCACACCAAAAGCATTTGCATGCATTCGTTATATTGTGCTTCGGAATTACTTTTATATTACATTTTCCTCCCACAGAGAATATCATTCCACTCCCTGAGCAAATAAATAGCTTCCCTCCTGTCTGAATCCTTTCATGTTGAACAAGGTCTGATTTCTCTGAGAATCTTTTGCCACAGTCTGAGCAGCTACAAGGTTTCTCTCCCCTACATGTTCTTTGAAGTCTAAGGAGTTCTGGTCTACAAATCATGGTCTTTCCACGCTCCAGCCGGTGATGGGTCTTCTTTGCACTGTGCATTTGTAACTGGTTTCTGAAGTTTCCGCTCAAGTCTTCATTCTTGATTTCATCTGGCGATAGAGGATTCAGTTCCTCATCCTCCTCCTCATCCCCTGCTGGAATAAAGAAAGAGATCCTGTTAGAACCCACGCAAGGAGGTCTGATCTGCACCTGAAGTTCCATCCGCAATCCAAATATTACAGTGGCTTCTTCCCACTGTTTGCTGCAGTGTACAATAACATACTCTTTAAAAGTATATGAAGCCTCCTGCATGAGAGAAGGTTGGTTTAGACTCTAACCGTTTATATGGTTCCCCAACTGTGTAAATTTTTATGTGAGGGCTCTTTTTTGACTGAACCTCTTTCCGCACTTCAAGCAATTACACGGTTTCTCTCCTAAGGGAATTTGTGCCTGCAAAATGGATGTTCATTCTCTGATGAAGGTCTTTGCCAAGGCCACCCTTTCAGTTTCCATGGAGTCGATTCTCTGGTTAGTATGGAAGCCTTTGTCCCTTCTCGTTTTGATTGATCTTTCTTCTTGGACTGGGATTTCATCGAAACCCCCTTCTCGGCAAAAAATGGGCTTATGCCTCCTCTTACCTGCTTGGCTTCCCTCCTGCCTCTGAGGTCCATATATATCTCCAAAGTGTCCTTCAGCATCTTCATTCTTGACTTTTTCCAAACAGTACCCCTGGAATTCCCCAGCTGTCTCCTCTACATCTGCTCCTGGAATAAAGAAAGAGTTTCAATCATCACCCATGCAAGAAGCCAGTCAGGCACTGCTCAGGAATGGGTGTGCCTTTACATAAGAATGTAAAAGAAGGCTATTTTAGATCAGGCCAATGGCCCATCCGGTCCAACACTCCATCACACAGTGGCCAAAAATACCAGGTGCCCTCAGGGGGTCCAGCAGTGGGGCCAGGACACTTGAAACCCTTCCACTGTTGCCCCCCCCCCCAGCACCAAGAAGACCGAGTATCACTTGCCCCAGCCTGAGAGTTCCTATCTATACCTTGTGGCTGGTAGCCACTGATGGATTTCTGCTCCATATGCTTATCTAATTCCCTCTTGAAGCCGTCCATGTTTCTAGCCACTGCCACTCCTGTGGCAGTGAATTCCATGCATTAATCAATCTTTGGGTGAAGAAGTACTTCCTTTTATCCATTCTAGCCCAAACGCTCAGCAATTTCATTGAGTGCCCAGGAGTTCTTGTATTGTGAGAAAGGGAGAAAAGTACCTCTTTCTCTACCTGCTCTATCCCATGCATAATCTTATAAACCCCGATCATGTCACCCCTCAGCCATAATTTCTCCAAGCTAAGGAGCCCCAAGCGTTTTAACCTTTCTCCATAGGGAATGTGTCCCAACTCTTTTATCATTCTAGTTGCCCTTTTCTGCACTTTTTTCTATGCTATAATATCCTTTTTGAGGTGTGGTGACCAGAACTGTACACAGTACTCCAAATGATGTCGCACCATTGATTTATACAGGGGCATTATTATACTGGCTGATTTGTTTTCAATCCCTTCCTAATAATCCCCAGGATAGCATTGGCCTTTTTTATTGCAGTCGCACACTGTCTCTATATTTTCAGTGAGTTATCTACTACAACTCCAAGATCTTTCTCTTGGTCAATCTCTGCCAGTTCTTGGACTGGGATTTCAATGTGTATTTATATTTAGGATTTTTGGCTCCAATGTGCATCACCTTGCACTTGGCCACATTGAACCCCATTTGCCATGTTGACGCCCACTCACCCATCCTCGACAGATCCCTCTGGAGTGTCTCACAATCCTCCCTGGTTCTCACCACCCTGAACAACTTCATGTCATCTTCAAATTTAGCCACTTCACTGCTTACTCCCAACTCCAAATCATTAATAAACAAGTTAAAAAGCAGCGGACCCAATACTGATCCCTGTGATACCCCACTGCTTACCACCCTCCACTGAGAAAATTGCCCATTTATACTCACTCTCTGTTTCCTATTAATTAGCAAGTTTTTGATCCACAGGAGGACTTGTCCTTTTAACCCGTGACTATTGAGCTTACTTAGGAGCCTTTGATGAGGAATTTTATCAAAAGCTTTCTGGAAGATATCCCATCCTGCAACTGTACTGAGAATTTCCTTCCAGTTGTGAACAGACCCAAGAGGAGCTGGTTTTTAGGCTCCCCAAAATACATGTTTTCCGGGGAGAGGAGAGAAGCCAGGAGCTCGCCAAGTGAACCCCACAGTCCAAAAGGGCCCTCCCCCTTGGTTTTTTGAAAAGGTGCCATTTTTTATGGGGGCAGGTAATTACAGATGAGAAAACCAGCCTTTCAGCGTAGGGTCATCTTTCTCATGGACAGAGGCTTTTTTTTGCTATTTCTGAGCCATTCTCTGCACCTTAGCTGGGCCTCTCTCTTGTCTAATGCACAGCCACGTCTGAATCATCCATGTAAACTGAATCATCAGTTTGGGAGGAAAGATGATTGGATAACAGGGGAGAGGCAATCCTGAATCATCCATACCTTTCCTAGAAGCACAGAGTCAGCCAATCTCTCCCGAAAGAAGTATATTTTATTGTCCACAAGAGATAGCCAGAAGACTGATTAGTAGGTGTCAACATCATTAACTCCTAACAGTAGAGTAAGGCCCTCTAGAAGACTGTCCCAGAGGAAAACATAGTGTCAAAGATAAGACCCCAGAAGAGTCTGTTCTGTTCCATCCCCCCAAAACACCTGAAAGACGCAGTGACCGCACAGCAAGCATGCAGTTCTCCAGGTGTTCAGCATGACCAGGGTGATGTAAGGTAAACGTGGGGAAGTTAAATAAGTTGTCGAAAGCTTTCACAGCTGGAGTTCATTAGTTGCTGTAGATTTTCCAGGTGGTGTGGCCATGGTCTTGGCATTGTAGGACCTGACGTTTCGCCAGTAGCTGGGACTGGCATCCTCAGAGGTATAACACAGAAAGATGGAGTACTCCGTGTCAAGGAAACAGTAAACCTCCCCAGGAAACAATCCATAGACAAAAGAACCTCCTCGGGAAAGCTCCTCCATTAGCTCCAATAGCCTGGAGAACTACTACAAGATAATGACTCAGCCCTACCCCACCTTCCAGGGTAGATATAAATTACTTGCCTACCATTTTTCTGCTCACCTTGACACAGAGAGTACTACATCTTTCTGTGTTATACCTCTAAGGATGCCAGTCCCAGCTGCTGGCGAAACGACAGGCCCTACAATTCCAAGACCACGGCCACACAATCCGGAAAATCTACAGCAACTAGTGGGGAAGTTAGTCTGGCAGACCCTTAGAGCAGTAGAGGATTCTCATTGCTGTCAACCCTCTTCCCTGGGAACAGGGGGAGATAGTGCTGCCCGGCCTTGGAGAAACTCGGGCATCGGGGCCCGCTGAATGGACAGGTATTCCTGGCTTTTCTCTGTGTTTGTGCTTTTCTTTGGCAGACGGTTTCCTGCCTCAAAGTGCTGGAAGGGACTTAGCCCTTGGGAAGGAGTTGGTTGCTTGCCTCTTGGGGAGATGGGAGGGTGGCTACAGCGCTTTCTCTGTCCTGTTGCGGCTCAAATAAACTTTGCGTCAACTGAGAACCGGAGTCTGTCTTTACTGGGCTGACAGTTTAAGTGAGAATGTCTTCAATAACACACAATCCCGCTCTCTTGGGATGAGGACCGACTCCCGTCACCACAACAGAGGGTGCTGTGCAATTTGGGTAAGCCCGTTGCCCTTGGGTGGCAGTGTTAACTGGTGGGAGTACCCGCTGCAGGTTACCTCTGCAAGGTAGGACAGCTCCAAAGAAAGCACTCAAACCCATCTCCAGGCAGTAGTAAGGCCTGAAGGCATCCAGGGGACTGCTGTAGGAATGGCTTGGGCGATGCCCACCACACTGGCCTTGCTGAACCATCGTGTTCACTGCCACCCCAACCTCCTGGAGGCCCCCAGCGGGGAGGGGGAGGTAGCCGGGCAATCCTCACAGCCACAGGTAGCTTTTCAATATTTTCAATATTTTGATTCCTCCATCGTCCCAATGGCAGCAATTCGCACCTTTGGCATCTATGAAAGGTCCTTACCCAGAGAGGCCACACTCCCATAGTTCTCCAGCATGACGTCCCTGTAGAGAGCTCTTTGGCCCGGATCCAGGAGCTCCCACTCGGCCTTGGTGAAACACACGGCCACCTCCTCAAAGGAAAAGGGAGCCTGAAAGGAAAAGCAGATTCCCTCGTCAGAGGTCATTCCAGGCAAAGACTAGTCTTGACAGGGGCTTTCTGGGAGGGTGCAGGATGAAGAGTTTGGCATGTGTCAAGAGAGTGGGGTTCATAGCCTCGGTCAGCAGGACCAAAAGCCTCCCTTGAGAAAGAACTGCGGACCTGACTATCCGCTATTCTCCCCCCCCTACCTGGACCAGAGATGGAGCAGCCGTTTCCACTCCTCTGAAAAGATGACAGCTTGACAGCATCTCTTCACTGCCTGCAAGGGAGACAAAGTTGGAAGGATAAATGTTAACCCACAAGTTCCTATTTTGTTTGCTTCTTGGAATTCTGCATCACCCATCCCTGTTCCCAGGGTTGTGACACCTTTGTAATGATCTTAGTAAAGTGTCGGAGAGGTGGAAGAGAAGCACCAGGTTGGGTTTGGGTTTGATTCCCCACTCCTCCATTTGCAGCTGCTGGATGAACTTGGGCAAGCCATAGTGTCTGTTGTGGGGAGGGGAGGGGAAGGGAAAGGAGTTTGTAAGCTGCTCTGAGACTCTTGAGTGAAGGGCGCGGTATAAATCCAATCCTTCCCCCCTTCTTCTACCCATGAGCCTTGGCATAAATGCTGCAAACCCTTCTGTGAGACTTGAAATGTGCCCTGTGCACCCTGGAGCTCCAAAGGCTGCAGCATCCCTGCTGAAAAAGACCAAAAACCCAGGCCACCTGCTGGGGCCTCCCACCCGTCCTGGAGTCCAGACTAGCAGGAGAAAAAGAGGGGACAGGAAATCCTGTTGCAGGACGCATCGCCATCTCCTCCATCCAAAAAGATTATTTTTTTTAGTGCATCAGCCAAGGCTCTGGAAACTTTAGGGTACCACCAATGGGTTTCCAGGACGCCTGCTGATGCTCTGACTTCACATCCAGCTATTCGGTGAGATGAGACATCAACATGACATCACAACCAACCCAAGCTCCACACTCAAACCTCAGGGGGGTGCCTGGCCATGGCCTGGCATCCCGAGTCCAGCATCCTCTCTCTCACTGTGGCCTCCCAGATGCCCCTGGGAAGCCTTTAAGCAGGGGGCACAGAACCCACACTATTGCCCCTAGCAATGCCGTTTCAGAACAGCTGACTTAGGTGAACCCACAAGTTATACAAGGCAAGAGACCTTCGGAGTTGGTCTGCCTTTGTCTGCCTCCGCATAGCAACCCTGTAGTTCTTTGGTGGTCTCCCGCGCAAGAACCAACCAGGCCTGACCTTGCTTAACTTCTGAGATCTGAGGAAACAGGGCTAGCCTCGGCCATCCACGTCAGGGGAATGTGGATGTTCCATTTATTCACCATGGATAATAGCTGCACCCAGATTTCTCTTCCTTTCCTTTTCTGAGCCACCTTGAGACCCTCTAATGGAAGGAAGGGGAGAGAGGCACATTTTCATCAATGTAAATAAGAATGGAATTGCCCTCCATGAATCCGTCAACTCCCCAATAAAGTGGAGAGCCCTTCACAACATCCTATGGCACTCTGTGTCCGAGAACTCCATTCTATGTAGTCTGCAAAAGCATTTCCCTTTTCTCCTGAACCTTCTGCCCAACAACTTGACTATGTGTCCTGATCCCATCTGGGCAGGAGGCACCCTTACCGCTTGACAGGGCATCTCGGGCATCCTCCTGGGCACACTGCGCCCTCTGACTTTCCTCTGACGGAGCTCCTTCTGCCTCAGAGACCTTCGCTTCCATCTTCACGGATCGCCCACACATCTGAAACAACAACAATGGAGGCAGGTAAGAGAAGCAATGGAAATATCTAGTGGAATATCTAGAGGTAGAGATATCTAAGAAAAGATGGGAACAGTACACTGAGGAATTATACTAAGGAGATGAAAGGATGACAGATTCCAGAAGAATCTTTTGAAGAAGCAGCAACGGTTTTAGAAAGTAAAGGGAAAACTGCACTGAGAACAACAGGGAGAAACAGACCACCAGGGGTAGATGGGATATCAATATAACTATTCAAGGGACAGAAAAGGAGTCCTAATGAGAATATGCTAACAAAGATGGAAAACAAAACAATGGCCCACAGTCTGGAAACACTCACTTTACATTCCAATTCCGACAAAAGGAGACATCAAAGGCTGCAGCAACTACTGGACCTTCACATTAATTTCTCATGGGAATAAAGTGATACTCAAAATCTTACATCGAAGACTGTTACCATGGATTGAGAAATGCCAGGTGCTGAAGAAGCTGGATTCAGAAAAGGACCTGAGATCATATCGCAAATTTAGGTCGGTTATTGGAGCATTCGAGAGAATTTTAGAAGAAAATCATCTTGTCTTTCACAGATTACAGGAAAGCTTTGGACTGTGTGGATCGTGAAGAAATGAGTCTGCCACAACAACTGCTTTCTTTGATGTGCATCCTCTACTCTGAACAAGAGGCCAGTGTTAGGACAGAAGATGAAGAAACAGGATGATTTCCAAACTGGTATACGTCTCAGACCACAATGTGTTTTATCTCCCTTGAATCTACAGGCAGAACATATCATAAGGAAATCTGGATTTGAGTTAGATGAAGGAGGAGTGAAAACTGGCAGAAGGAACAGTAACCATTTGAGATACTACAACTACTAAAGCAGGAAGCGCCAAACTGGGATTACAGCTGAACATCAGACAGACAAAAGTAATGACTAGTCTGGACTTTTAGACATTTAAGGTTATTGATGAAGAACTTGAAATTGCTCAAGGTCTTCTGTTCCTTGTAGGGATGTGTCACTGGTGACCAGGATTGAGTTAATTCATTCCAGAGTAGTTCCCATTACTATATGCAGTGGGGAGGAGGAAGAGGAAAAGAAGAATTGGATCTATATCCTGCCCTTTACTCAGAATCTGAGAGCATCTTACAATCTCCTTCCCTTCCTCTCCCCACAACAGGCAGGTAGATGGGGCTGAGGGAGCTCTGAGAAAACTGCTCTTGAGAGAACAGCCACAGACCCAAGGTCACCCAGCTGGCTGCATGTCGAGGCATGTGGAATCAAACACAGTTCTCCAGATTAGAGTCCGCCGCTCTTAACCACTACACCAAACTAGCTCCCACTTTTGATATTGGAGGAGAGATTTTATGGATACCGTGGACCACCAAAAAGACAAACCAGTGGGTTCTAGATCAAATCAAACCTCAACTCTCCCTAGAAGCTAAAATGACTACAATTAGGCTATTTTGTACTTTGATGACATTACGAGAAAACAAGAGTCCCTGGCAAAGACAATAATGCCATTAAAAGTTGAAGGCAGAAGGAAAAGAAGACGACCAAACATGGGATGGATTCACTCAGTCAAGGAAGCCACAGCCCTCAGTTTGTAAGACCCGAGGAAGGCTCTTAACGATAGGATGTTTTGGAGGACATTAATTTATAGGGTTTCTACAAGTCAGAAGGAAAGTGATGGCAGTGAACACACACGCACACACAGAGAAATATCTGACAGGAAGCCTTAGGATAAGGTCACTGCTTGAACTGAGTGCATGAAAACCCCTCACCTGCTTCACCTGCCTCTCCTCCTCTGCCTGACTCAGGAGGAAACCTTCAGCCAGGGCCACTGCCTGGGAACTGGTCTCTGGTCCGCATTCTCTGACCCAGCACTGCATTTCCTGGGGCAGGATGGTCAGGAACTGCTCCAGGATCACCAGGTCCAGCATCTGATTCTTGGTGTGTCTCTTTGGCTTCAGCCAGTGGTTGCAAAGTTCATGGAGCTGGCTGCAAACCTCTCGGGGCCCATCGGCCTCATGGTAACAGAGCTGCCGGAAGCTTCGGCTGCGTACTTCTGCAGTCACAGTGTCCTGAGCTAAGATGTCTGGCACAGCTCTATCCCAAAATTCAGCACCACTCCCTGCTGGGATGGGATGGGGACCTTTCCTTGATGTCTTGCCAGTTCCAGGGCCTTCTGGGTCCTCCTCTTCCATCTCCTTCTCCTTTCCCTCGGTTTGCCTCTGACTGTGGAGAGATACTCTTATTCACTTGCCTATGAAGAGGGAACGATATCAAAAAGGCAGAAAGAAACCAAAAGAGAACGGAGTTGTATCAGTGACCTGGTCAAGACAGACCTAAGTGAATCAGAGGAAGTGTCCGTGTTGTAGTTTGTGGATTAGGATTAACGTCATTGGGTTATATTATGTATTGAGCTTTTTATGTTATAGTTATTTGGTCCTTCAGGAAAGAAAAACATCTCTGTTGGGCTCTTTAAAAACCTGCTGTCGATGTCGTGAACTTAGCCTCCGGTACCTGGGGACCAGTCTGTCTAGTGGGCGCAGTGGAGCCGAGCAACTAGGAAGGGCTTAACCACTGCAGAGAGCTCCTCAGTAGGCCGGAAGGGCTGGGCAAGAGCTCTGCCCAAGCAGCCAGCCGAGGGGAAGGGGCAGAGGGGCCTCCCCAGGTCAGGGCACACAGGGGCTGCTGGGGCGAGCAGGAGGCAGGGACGGGGCAGAGGTCCTCAACTGTTTCCTGCCTGCTGTCCATTGGCTAAGAGTGAATAAGTTGACTGAACTGCCACAGTGACCTGTACAGTGCATTAAACCAATCCAGAAACTCCAGTTGGTGCAGAACGCCCGGGCTCAGCCATTATCCGTCCTTCCGCTGGCCGGCCTGGACAGGGGCCTTCTCCCATCTGCCCCCCCCCCAATGGTCTGCCTGAGGCGGTCAGGAAGGCCCCCACTCACCTGGCTTTCCACAGACTAAACAAAACTGAATTATTCAAGAGGGCTTTTCTAAGCAAGCAATAGGATAGCACTGGAGAAAAGGCTTCACAAGGTTTCTTGGATACATTTTTTAGGGCATAGGGTCTGAATGACTGTGTTTAGATTGCTGTAAGCTGGATCCGTGACATTTATGCTTTCCTTCAACACTGTTTCTCAAAATTTCCGCCAACCCAAATTCTACTGCATAGTTTATTGTATTGATTGTATAAAGGTAAAGGTTCCCTTGCTCGAAAGCCAGTCGAGTCCGACTCTAGGGTTGCGGTGCTCATCTCCGTTTCAAAGCCGAAGAGCCAGCGCTGTCCGAAGACGTTTCCGTGGTCATGTGGCCGGCATGACTAAACACCAAGGCGCACGGAAGGCTGTTCCCTTCCCACCGAAGTGGTCCCTATTTATCTCCTTGCAATTTCTTGCTTTCGAACTGCTAGGTTGGCAGGATTGTATAGCGTCCCACTAAAGAGCGGACTATAAGCAATGTAAATAAATAAGGTCAATAACGCCCCCCCCCACCTCCGCGGAAACTGCAGATGGGGGGGGGGAGCATCGCTCAAAAGGCGAGGGATTCGGGCAGCGCCTCGGCAGGAAGGATCCCCACCCCTGCGATCATGGTTGGGACTTCTTCCTGGGCCTCCCTCCGACCTCCCTGGCGGAGGATTTACTTCGATTTCCAAAACGCAGATCCCGCTTTTCACCCCTAGCAGGCAGGGACCCCAGGGGGGGGCTAACAAAGGAAAACATCCAGCAGAAAACCACGTTTCCGAAGTACTGATTCCCTCCCCGAAGCCGCACGAGAGCGGAACGTCCGTCTCCCCAGACTGAGACGATGACTTACTCGAGAGGAGACCTTCTCAGGCTCCGGCCGCAAAGATCTTTCTGTACTGTTGCACCCCCGGAAGCCCCTCCCTCTTCTCCCTCCAACTCTGCCACGCCCCCACCCCTTTCGCGGCCTCTCTAGCCAACAGTTCGGCGGCGTTAACCCTTTCCGAGCTGCAGAGGCAGGAAAGGAAGAGGCTTCTCCCGCCCTCCCCGCCCGAGAGCAGCGCCCGGACCCCCCCCCCCCCCCCCCCGGGGGGGGGGTCCCCCTGGGCGAGAGTTCCAGCCTCCCCTTAGGAGGAGTCCAGGGCTTTGATGGCAGGGACAGATTTGCGCCAGTGATGCAGACTGGGGGGGAGGAAGCGGCGCTTCCCTGTCGCTCCGATTCAAAGCCACACTCCTCAGAGCACACACACCCCCGTCAAAAGGCTTCTCTTCGCTTCCCTGCCCCACCCCTCCCTTCTCCATCTGCAGGACTCCCCTAGGCATCGCCCCTCCCTTAGCCTGGACTGGGATTGGGAACTAATAAGAACATAAGAGACGCCAATGTTGGATCAAGCCAAAGGCCCATCCAGTCCAGCACTCTGTATCACACAGTGGCCAGAAATACCAGGGGCCATCAGGAGGTCCAACAGTGGGGCCAGGACATTAGAAGCCCTCCCACTGTTGCCCCCCCCCCCAACTGTTCCCTTTCCATGTTGCAGAAAGTGGGGTTGGGCCCTCGATGGGGGGGGGGGGAGGACAGCGTGTGACTCCTGCAGGGGTGTGTGTCCACGATCTTACAATACACACCCCACACTAGTGTTGGACCTCCACCCACCCAGAGCTCTTGTATTTCTGACAGGGGGAAGATTTAAGAGATCTATGAGGGAGCGTCAGGAGTCTGATACCACCATTTGATACCAGGTGTCCATTTTGCCAAGTGTTTCTTAACACGTGTGAAGAAATAACCCTCTTTTCGCTGCTAGATGCATAATTCTGTCTGAGTGTGCCTGTTTCCCCAGCCCAATTTGAGAAAACACTAGGCACAGTCCTGTAGAGTAGAATCAGATCTTGTACTTTATTGATCAACAAAGGAGGGAGGGTGCAGATCCAATAAGGTTTTGGACCCCACAGCTCTCCCTAAGGTTACAATGGGAGACATAAAGTTTTATACCCCCCTATGCCATTTAATAATAAATCATAATGACTGGGTCCATCAAACTTTGTCATGTATCCCTCACACCATTCTGATTGGGCTCCAACCTGTGAGCTGGCTTTTCTCAGGCAAAAATATACCTCCTTCCGCTAAACAATGGGCCTTCTTCTTCCCAGGCTATGAAGTGATAAAAAGTATCTAATGTAACAGATATGGGTACATCATGTAGTATGGTTTCCATCTAAGGCAAGCTAACTGACATCAGGGACATGCGCAGTTACAGCTGGCCATAACAAGCAAGGTCACAAGCTTCAGCTTTTTACCTTCCCAGCATGCATCCAAACAATCGGTCACGAATGAACCAAAGTTAATACCTGAAAACATTAATGATGTTAGAATCATAAATGGCACTTAACATATGCACCATGGAAGTGCTAAGTGCACCTACCAAGTCAAACCTGTTAGTCAGTGGCAGAGTATAAAGTGTTTCATAAGCGGTGTGTACAACACCTAAGGAATAAAGAGAGACTTTTCCCCACTAACAAGAGTTGGAAAAAGCATCATTGACCTGTAGGAGTTCCATACAAGTAATGAAATATATTTTCCTGAACATCGCATTCAATACTCTCTCACTGGTTTTAAAACATGATTTCAAGGTGCCATTTGCCAAGAGGTATTTTTTCAAGGTTTCATTTAGCCCTGTGGGACTGGCATGTAAAGGCTTCATAACTATTTCCCATCCACGTTACTTACAATAGTTTCACAGAAAAACAGCCCTATTTCTGGATACCAACATGCTAATTGCATAGCTTCTCTATTCCCAAACTTCCATCTATTATTTGCACCTTGTTCTCCCCCCCCCCATGGAGCTAAGAGACAAGTATCCAGCATCGCCTTCAGAAAACACTTTAGCCCTCCAGTGCACATTGGACAGGGATGTGCCCTCAACTACGAACAAGGCTTTAGAAGAAGAAGAAGAGAAGAGATTGGATTTATACCCCGCCCTTCACTTGGAGTCTCAGAGCGGCTTACAAACTCCTTTCCCTTCCCCTCCCCACAACAGACACCCTGTGAGGTAGGTGGGGCTGAGAGAGCTCTTGACAGAAACTGCTCTTTTTCAAGGACAGCTGTGCCAGAGCTTGTGACTGACCCAAGGTCACATCAGCAGGTGCAAGTGGAGGAGTGGGGAATCAAACCCGGTTCTCCCAGATTAGAGTCCGCACACTTAACCACTACACCAAAGGTGGAATAGTAGAGAAATTACAAGCCCCAGAATCCCTGTCATTTCTGAAAGACCATGTAGGGAATCTTTCTTGCTTCTGAAGAGAAACTTCTGGGAATAGCATGGAGCTATGCTCCCAGTGGACGTGCTCAGGACACAAAGTGGCTTTCTCTAATGTAATCACATATAAATTGTCGGAATTCTTATTTAGTTATTTGGATTTCAAACCATTCTCCCCCATTAAAATAGGGCTCAGGGCAGTGTACAACAAGAAATAAATTCATATAATACATAATTAAAAACAGTTAAAAACAGTAAAAGGACAACAATAAATCTAACAGATGATGCTAAAGCTCCAGTTGTGCCACGGCCTCATGGGGAGGCAGGAAGTGGGAGTACCAGGAAGATGGAACCATCCCTGTTCTCAGCCAAACACCTGGCAGAACATCTCAGCCTTGCAGGCCCCGCGGAACTGCATCTCGTCCCGCAGGGCATGGGCGTTATTTGGTAGAGTTCCACCAGGTTGAGGACTGCCGGATGTCTTGCAGGCCAGGGACCACCAGTAAATTCTTATCTGCTGAGTGCAATGCTCTCCTGGGGGTATACCAGGAGAGGCGGTCCAGGAGATACAGGGGTTTCAGACCGTTAAGGGCCTTGAAGGTTCACACCAAGACTTTGAACCTGATCCGGTACTCTACTGGAAGCCAGTGCAGCTCGTGCAGCAGGTTGAATATGTGCTGTTCATTGAGTCCCATCGCCGCTGCATTCTGTACCAGTTGAAGTTCCTGGATTAGAACGAGTTACAGTAGTCTAATCTGGAGGTGACCGTTGCATGGATTACTGTAGTTTAGATCAGAGTTCTTTATTGTTAAATTAAAATTCACCATAAACTGTACTTGTTCTAAAGAGTCTCCTCTGTCGATTCCTTTCTGGCCAACTGCAGCAGAACCATCCCACCCACCACCATCATTTTCTTCTTCCCTGAGGTAGAGTTTTCCGTCCTAAGTTACCCAAAGTATTACAAATTAACAAGTAAAGGCTGTATCATTAAGAAAATGAACCAAGGTAAATCAGGAAATGGCATGCCCCCAGGCCTGATCACTGACACACACAAAAAGTTAAAATGGATATCAGTGAAAAAATAACACAAACTAAAAGAGACAATAATATAGACAGTAAGATAACTGGGTGGCATTTACAGAAGCACAGATCATGAAAGCAACTGGCAGATTTTATTGGCTGCTGCATAAAATTTTGCAACTGATGTCGTTCTTGGACTTTCGTCTTCTAGGAGTAGCCTAGCGTATCCCAAGCTCGTTCTTCAAGGTATTCCACTGATCAAAGGAGTGATGGTTTGGATGCAACCATCTTGAGAGAAGGGGCGACACAGAAGAATGTGATCTAGTCTCAATTTCTCCTTCACTGCAGGGGCAAAACCTGTTCCCATGGGGGAGTCTATTAAACCGCCCCTCTAAAACAGCAGAGGGGACCACAGCACACCTTGCAAGGGAAAAGGCCCTCCTGTGACTGTGCACCTCCAAGAGAGTCAGAGAGGCAGCCGGCTTGACTATATATCCGGGGTTCATAGGGAACAAGAAAGTAGGGAGCCTCCCGGAATCAAGTTGGCGTTCAGTGTCCAATATCCTTTGTTTTATGGCTCATTTTGCCTGGTCAAGGCCCATGGTTAAAATCATGGAAGGTGAAATGCCCAGGCTCGCTGACTGTTTTAAGCCATACAGACTGATGTTCATCCAAGAGGAGCAGTGGGGTCAAAGCTTGCTGACAATTGCTAGTCTTAAGACAGTAATTTAGAGAGGCAAGGCACCACTTGGCTTCCTCTCTGACAGTGCAGGTCTCCAAACGTAGCAAGGCATTTGGTATGCAACTGCCTGGGAACGTGTAATGCTGCTCTTAGGAACTTTGACTGAACACGTTCAGGAGGGGCAAAAGAAGATGACGTTGGCCCTATTGTAGTTCTGTGCAAAAGTTGGGCCAAGGTTTTGACCTGGAAGAGTTTTAGGGCAGCAGTGATGTAATGTCAATCATAAATTCGAAGAAATCTAAGTATATGTTGAGCCGACTTGCCTGGCATCTGCTGTGTGGGCAACGTGTTCATGGAATACTGCACCAAGATGTTTGAAGGTCTGCACCCGTTCAATCAAATAACCGGCACTAAATGCCCCGTAGGTACATTTTGAACAGGACTAGCAGGGGGATGCACAAGATTCACAGGTGGTTGTGCAGGTGGTGGTGGGGATACGAAAGACAGCAGGTTCATAGGATCTTTGGGGGGGGGGGTGCTGCAAATCCTCAGAATCTGACCTAGCAACCTCCCCCCTTTTTTGATTCTGACCCTTTAATTTTCCCTTTTCCCCTCCGTTCTAAAGCGCACACTTTGACAGACCTGAAAGACAGGCTAGCAGAGATGTTCCCTCAAAGTCATTTGCAAAGATTTTGACAGAGGGACATTATTTATGGTCATTGCAGATAACCAAAATTCGATGTGATTGCATTCTTCCCATTTTTCATGGTTTTTACAATATACCTACAAAGCTCTCACAGACTTTAAATCAAAAGAACCGTGAGCTGGCCACTTTCTCTTTTCAAGTGGATATCCTATCTAATCAAGTGGATTAGAACGGATAAAAGGAAGTACTTCTTCACCCAAAGAGTGATTAACACTTGGAATTCACTGCCACAGGAAGTGGTGGCGGCTACAAGCATGGACGGCTTCAAAAGGGAATTAGATAGGGATATGGAGCAGAGGTCCATCAGTGGCTATTAGCCACAAGGTACAGATAGGGGCTCTGGGGCAAGTGATGCTCTGTCATCTTGGTGCTCGGAGGGGTCAACAGTGGGAGGGCTTCTAATGTCCTGGCCCCACTGGTGGACCTCCTGATGGCACTGGTATTTCTGACCACTGTGTGATACAGAGTGTTGGGCTGGGTGGGCCCTTGGCCTGATCCAACATTGGCGTCTCTTATGTTCTTATGTTTAACTGTCATACAAAACATAGCAAGCTTATCAACTGGATATTGCAGATCCTTAAATCTCCTTCCCACCCTCCTCCTGACCTACAATAGCATTCCAGTTCTGAACCATGCACATCAAAGGAGTCTAAACTTTAATCTTACTTCCCCGATTTCCCATCTTGGCACAGAGAACACACAAACCACAGACAAGGAAGACTAGACCACAGAAGGGAAACAACAACTCACACACACAAAAGACCACAGACACCACAGAAACCCTGCCACTAAAACTGAACTGCCCCAATATTTTAGTAAAACCAAAAACCAGAAACCTCTCTGGTGGCACACCCCTGCTCCCAAATAAGGAAGACTGACAAAGGATTTACAGATCCACTCAAAAAGGTACCTTTAACCAGCTTACAGAAACCTGGTTCCTCGTCACTGGACTTCAGGGATCCGCCTACTGATGCCCAAGACAGCCACTTCCAAGCGCAGGCCTGAGGCTAAAGGATAGATGAAAAGACAGCCAGGTGCACCACTCCTTAAAGCATCTGGCCTCCCTGCTCCAGCTGCAAATATCCGACTCACCAGTACTAAAGGTCCCATGGATCGCCAAATTCTGTTATACAAATAGAATCCCAGTCAAAGAAGAAGTCAAAATGAGGAGGAAGGCTCTTGGTGTTTTAATTGCAATCAGGACACCTGAAAACAGTTAGGTCAAACCAGCCTATCAAAAATTGACTGCTTTCTGAACACAATTTTTTAAATTATTATTAATAATAATTCAATTTATACCCCGCCCTCCCTACGAACGGGCTCAGGGCGGCTAGGAAGTACATGAAATTTTATACTTGAAATGACATAGTCATGAAGATAACATTCAAAAAGCATAATTGGTTACAAAGGTAACAGTGCATCATTTGAGTAGTAGTCCACTCATTGGTGAAATATGAGAAAAGGTGTGCCTACATAATATCTTAAGTGTTTACTTAACCTCACCTGAATAATATTGGCCAAGGATTCTTCATACCCAAACAGAGGTGTTTTTCCCGATACGAAGCTAAAATCCTTTTTGACCCAGACACTGAAAAGTTTTACCCTAAACAACTAAAAACCATGAACTCTATCCCTATCTTCTATACCAAAAGAATGTTGTTTTTTTGTCTGCTAGCATCAGCTAGAAAAATAATCTAACCTACAAGAGAAGTCTTACTATTTAGTAGGCCTTCATCACATCCTCATAAAATCTTACTTAGGAGAAAAATCTATAAAATCAGAAAGAAAAAAAATCTTTATATTCCCATTCATACTACAAGTCCCCCCCCCCTTGGTACAGTGACCACATATAGGCTCGCTGCCGCCATTATAAATATCTTTGTGACATCATGATGTGGTTCCCTGAGGGAGCAGATGATGGGAATAGTGCCTGGCAACCATTTGAACAAAAAGGAAGGCACTGAATACAAAAGCAAAATCCAAAAAGAAGCAGAATGCCAAGAAAAACAAAAACAAGGCATGTTTTCATGGTTGCTCACAAACCACTGAACCAGTCCCCAAACCAGTCATTCCACCATTTATTATCTGAGATAGTCACCCTGTGTGTCAAGTCTTTCAGATCTTTAATGTGACTTTCAGTAGACCTGATCACTAAGATTCAGACAGCACATCCCTTCAAATTCTTCACAGCCGTGATTAGCATGTAAAAGAAGATAATCTGTAGCCATGTGATTCTGCATAGCAGCTTTCTCAGTAGCTTGCAAGTCACGTAACATGTCTCCCAAAGTTTGAGAAGTATCAGTGATGCTGTGAGGCAATAAACAAGTTATAGCATTTAAATTCCTGGAAGTCTTAATAGTTAATGAGAGAAGTTGCTAAAGCTACAGTCTCACTTAAAGTGAGTAAATGAGCATCAGGATTACAATTCTCATCTAAATGTCTAAGGCCCCTTTTTTCTCTAGTGTTCCCTCTAAGCTGAGTTAGTGCGAGCCAGCCATGGCCGGCTCACCCACTAGGCGAACTAGGCATTCGCCTAGAGTGCTGGGCCCTGGATGGGGCGCCGAGCTGTGCCTCCCCCCCGCTGCCAAGAGCCCACAAGCAGCTCTCCAAGTGTCAGCACTTCGCTAATTGGGGAGAGGCATCCGGTGAGCATCCCCCGCCTGGAGACAGGATCCCCCCTCACCTCCCTCCCAAACTGCCTTCGGAAGCGGAGCACGAGAGAAATCTCTCTTCCATCTTGGAGAGCGCTGCAGGAACATGTGGGGCGTGCTCGCTGAGTCTGACAGTTGCGGGGGGGAGGTGGGGGAGGCGGTAGCAAAAGGGTGGCTGGCTCCAGAGGTCTCCAGACCCCACCGGGAGGTTGGCATCTGCACCACAAGGCAGCCTCGCCTAGGGCACAGAAACACCTCGAGCCGGCCCTGGAGCCAGCTCACGGTTTTTTAGCCTCCGGCTCACACATTTTTGTCTTAGCTCAGGAAGGAGGGCTCCAGAGCAAACTAATTTCTGCAGCCAAATTGCTCGCTCACAACTTTAATGCCGGTAGCTCACAAAGTAGGATTTTTGCTCACAAGACTCCACAGCTTAGAGGGAGCATTGCTAGTGATGTTAAAATGTTTCATCCAAGGCACTAGAAGTGGCATTAGTCAGCCAAAACTACAAGGTCCACCCTTAGCAAAAGCTGGAATATAAGAATATGCCATTTTCCCACAAAGAAGAAACCATCCAGTGGGCAAAACGGTATGCCATGCTGCTGCAGGGGAATTATAAATCTTATTGCAATGTAAATCTGTATTAGACACATGAAGACAATGTTGCTGACATCCTGAGAAACTAATGCACAATTGGGCAGGGATCACATGTGTAAGCTGAACCGGAAGTGTATTCTTATCCAGAGTAGGTGTAAGATTCTCCCATCTATAAATAGAACTATGAATGGCATAAATACTTAAAACTAGTAGGAATCCCCCATAAACATGAAGTAAAAACATCCTTGGCATCCAGGCCATTATGAAGACAAAAGGCAGAAAACTTGAGACGGTATACCAAACATTGTGCGAATAATCCCATTCAAACTGGTGGATGTGTGTCTGTAAAACAAAAACATTAAAAAGGGAAAGGAGGAGGAATCTAAGATAATTCCATTCCATCTTCCCAATTTGTAACAGGATTACACCAGGTGGATAAATCAGGATGGCTCCTATAATCTGTTGGTGACCTACCAGGTCTCAGAATTCCTCTGGGAGTTATATACTGGCTATACCAACAGTAAAAACACTCATATCCCTGGTCACCCCACCATTCTTGCCCATGTGTGGTACTGATATCGAAAAAAGAAGAAGAGAAGAAGAGATTGGATTTATACCCCGCCCTTCACTTGGAGTCTCAGAGCGGGCTTGCCAGAGAATAAGGGGGAGAATCTTAAAGAAGTGATGAGTGAACTACTAGCCCCAGTGACAGAAATGAAGACGAAAGCATTACTGAGTGATATGGATGTGGTCTACAGATCATATTCAGGTTACATAAAGAAAAATCATCTGCCTGGGAAAATTGTCGTAAGATTCTCGAAGAGACATGTGAGGGATGCAATCCTGAAAGCGGTCTCTGGAATACCCGTGAAAGTGGGGGGAAATACCATCAGGACGCTAAAGGATATTCCATTTGAAGTGAGACAATGGAGAAGGAAGTACAAAGAGCTCGTGCTTTTTCTTCAGACAAACTCAATTGGATATAAATGGCTATTTCCAGAAGGCATCACTTTCAAGATCAAGGGTAAAAAAGAAAAGATTGACTCTGTTTTGAAAGCTCAAGAATTCTTAAGGGTTCATCTGAGAAGACCAGAGGACGGGGGAAAAGAAGAGGACAGCAAGTCTAGTGGCGAGTTGGACTCGGGTTCTTCCGGAGAGGACTCTCTGACAGAACAAGGGGCAGCTGCCCCCAAAAGTCCTTATAAGCTGCGAAGAGAAGAGGAAAGGAGAAGTGAAGACTGAAGGACTCTGAATTGATGATTTAAATGATTTAAATGAAGTGAAGATTAATTGTTACTAAGCTAGTGAAGATCTCCTCTCTTGGGTTTTTAGTTAGTTGTGGGTTTCTTTGCTTTATCCTGTATATGTAGTTCCCCTTCCCATTTTTTCTGTGATAGTTTTGTAGTCTTATAAAAAATAATTTAAAAAATCCCCTCCGGGGGCTCAAAAAAAAAATATCCCAAAGGGCCATTTCACAAGCAGAAAAAGGACTAAAGGATTATTTCAACTCTATTTTCCAAGTTCCCTTATAGCTTTCCCAATCACAATATCCATCGAGTAATAGGACGTACTTCACCCTAAAATTCCAAAAATCAGCAGGGTAGTGTCTGTAATACCAAGTACACTGCAAAAGAGTCCCATTCCAGTTATATATCAGGTCCCATTCACACTTAGCATGTGGACATACAACAACAGTACGTAAAGGTTTTTCCCACCTAATCCTAGCACCTGGTCTCCAAAAATTGATCAAAAAATATAAAAAAACATTCTTCCCGAGTCAGGTTAACCTCTTCCTGTGGGGAAGTGAGTGCTTCTTCCTGATTAGCCTCCGTTTTGACAGCTTTTAAGCCCCAAAAGATGTTTCGGGCTTACAAATGTCAAAAGGACAGGACGATGGAAATAAATGATTTGAAAAGATGGTAGATCTATAGGAATAAACCAAAGTCCTTCTCTCACCCACCAACCCCAGAGGTAGTTATATCTTGCTTCACCTCCTTCAAAATGATAGAAAACCCGAGTTACACCACCATTATATTTCAAGCAGTAACAAGTGGCTACTGGAAGTTGTTGAAGAGTATCACCAATCAGTCGAGAAAACCTTCCTCTTGCATGATAACAAAATTCACTCCACCAAAAAGGATGCCATTCTCCTCCCCCTCCCAAAGTCCAATAAAGATAAAAAAGGAGAGAATGACGAACACGGGTTCGAATTAAGGGTGCTGAAACAGAGCTTGGAGACAGTCGAAAGGTTCTGGCCTCCAGGATTTATCCCTATCAGGTTCTTGGGATCCCACACTTCGGGAATCCGTTTCTTCAGGCTCTTGCACGTGGCCCTCGCCAGTAGCTAGGACACTGGCTGTCCCGTCGCCTTCTGATGTTGCTTCCTTGTCACTCTCTGCGTCTTCAGGACCACCTGGCACCTCATCTGCATCACGAACTCGTTTCACTCTGGTATGATGAACCCAGCCGTCAGCGACTGTAGTCTTCACAGCACTATCAGAAATCAGGAGCACCTGGAGTGGACCCTTCCACCGTGGCTTTAGAGGCTCATGCTTGATCAGGACCTAATCTCCAGGCTGAAAAGAATGAACTGGACAATCCTATGGAAGCGGCTGGACACCAGCAGCAGCCCTATGAAGAGAGGAAAGACAAGCCTGCAGGGCAGACACACGCTCAGCAAGAATTTTATCCCCAGTCTCAACATTTACCTCTCCTTTTCCCAAGTCTGTCCATATACTAACTCAAAAGGGGATAATCCCAATTTACCCAAGGTTCCGCTGCCCTGATTTGTGTAAATGCTATAGGAAGCATGTCTGGCCGTTTTGAGGAAGTCTCCATACAAAGCCTAGTCAAAGTCGTTTTTAAAGTTCTGTTCAAACATTCCACTTGGCCACGAGACTGGGGTCTCCACGCAGTATGTACTTTCCACTCAATCCCCAGGGTTTGTGTCACCTGCTGGATGATTTGAGGTAAAAGAACTTCCACAGTCTGAATTTAATCCCTTTGGCAAACCAAACCTTGGTATGATGTCATCCAGTCAAAGTTTAGCTACATTGCGAGCGGGAGCGGTTGGGGCAGTACAGGGAAATGCTTCAGGCCATCCTGTTAAGCGATCTACAAAAACAAGCAAATATTTGTATCTCCCAACTCTAGGAAGTTCAGTATAATCAACTTGGAAAAATTAAAACGGTCAATGAGCCCAGGGTCTGGCTCCTGGAGGCACTGAAACTCCTTTCTTTCCATTAACATTCTGGCAGGTGGGACATGCTTGAACTTCTCTTTCTGCTTCCTGAAAAAGACCAGGAACAATTATAAATCTGCTTAAAGTTCTCCCCATTATACTCCCACAGTGATGTGTGGAATGATGAAAGTCTTGAAGAATCTTTAAAAGGAGAGCACGTGGCACCCAAACCCTGCCATCAAAATTAATAAGTCATCCATCTTTATTTTCAGTAGCCCCCTCCCTTTTGTGTTCTCTCCTGTTCCTCAGGAAGGTAAACAGACTTGTCATGTAAATCAAAAGATGGAAACAGAGCCATCAATAAAGTCTCAGGTGGCATTAAGGCACTTTTCTTTGCAGTATTATCAGCCAGGTGATTTCCTCTCGTTTCAGGAGTGTCCAATTTCTGACGTCCTTGGATGTGCACAACATGAGCTAGAGGTTTCCTTCCTGCTGTCAAAAAACCCCACGTTCTTTCCATAGAGGTCCAAAAGCATGGACTACTCCAAAAACATACTTAGAGTCTGTGTACTGTGACTGAATCTCCTTCCACACTCTCAGCAATCTAAAGGCTTCTACCCCGTGTGGGTTCTCAGATGTTTTTGAATAGTGCTACTGTCAAGGAATCTCTTTCAACAGTCTGAGCATTCAAAAGGCTTCTCCACTGTGTGGATTCTTAAGATGATTCTGAAGATGGCTACTGTGACTGAATCCTCTTCCACACTCTGAGGATTCAAAAGGCTTCTCCAATGTGGGTTCTTCGATGCATTTGAAGAGTGCTACTGTCATGGAATCTTTTCCCACACTCTGAGCATTCAAAAGGCTTCCCCCCCGTGTGGGTTCTTAGATGTTTTTGAAGAGTGCTACTAACACTGAATCTCTTTCTACACTCTGTGCATTCAAAAGGCTTCTCCCCTGTGTGGGTTCTTAGATGATTTTGAAGAGTGCCACTGCGACTGAATCTCTTCCCACCCTCTGAGCATTCAAAAGGCTTCTCCAATGTGGGTTCTTCGATGCATTTGAAGAGTGCTACTGTCATGGAATCTTTTCCCACACTCTGAGCATTCAAATGGCTTCTCCCCTGTGTGGGTTCTGAGATGGGTTTTAAGAGGACTACTATGACTGAATCTCTTCCCACACTCTGAGCATTCAAAAGGCTTCTCCCCTGTGTGGGTTCTTAAATGATTTTGAAGAGTGCCACTGCGACTGAATCTCTTCCCACAGTCTGAACATTCAAAAGGCTTCTCCCCTGTGTGGGTTCTAAGATGTTTTTGAAGAGTGCTACTGTCAATGAATCTCTTCCCACACTCTGAGCATTCAAAAGGTTTCTCCCCTGTGTGGATTCTAAAATGATTTTGAAGAGTGTCACTGCGACTGAATCTCTTCCCACATTCTGAGCATTCAAAAGGCTTCTCCCCTGTGTGGATAGCTAGATGATTTTGAAGACTGCCACTGCGACTGAATCTCTTCCCACATTCTGAGCATTCAAAAGGCTTCTCCCCTGTGTGGGTCCTTACATGTATTTGAAGACTGCTACTGTTATTGAATCTCTTCCCACACTCTGAACATTCAAAAGGCTTCTCCCCTGTGTGGATACTTACATGAGGTTGAGAAGTGCTACTGTCACTAAATCTCTTCCCACACTCTGAGAATTCAAAAGGCTTCTCCCCTGTGTGGGTTCTTAGATGGGTTAGAAGATGGCCACTGTACCTGAATCTCTTCCAACATTCTGAGCATTCAAAAGGCTTCTCCCCCGTGTGGGTTCTTAGATGTTTTTGAAGAGTGCCTCTGTGAATGAATCTCTTCCCACATTCTGAGCATTCAAAAGGCTTCTCCCCTGTGTGGGTTCTTAGATGGTTTTGAAGATGGCTACTGCGACTGAATCTCTTCCCACACTCTGAGCATTCAAAAGGCTTCTCCCCTGTGTGGGTCCTTAGATGAGTTTGAAGAGTGCTACTTTGACTGAATCTCTTCCCACATTCTGAGCATTCAAAAGGCTTCTCCCCTGTGTGGGTTCTTAGATGGGTTTGAAGATGGCCACTGTGACTGAATCTCTTCCCACACTCTGAGCATTCAAAAGGCTTCTCCCCTGTGTGGGTTCTTAGATGTTTTTGAAGAGTGCCTCTGTGAATGAATCTCTTCCCACATTCTGAGCATTCAAAAGGCTTCTCCCCCGTGTGGGTTCTTAGATGTTTTTTAAGATGGCCACTGCAACTGAATCTCTTCCCACATTCTGCGCATTCAAAAGGCTTCTCCCCTGTGTGGGTTCTTAGGTGGGTTTGAAGATGGCCACTGCAACTGAATCTCTTCCCACATTCTGAGCATTCAAAAGGCTTCTCCCCTGTGTGGGTTCTTAGATGCGTTTGAAGACTGCTACTCTGACTGAATCTCTTCCCACATTCTGAGCATTCAAAAGGCTTCTCTCCTGTGTGGGTTCTTAGATGTTTTTGAAGAGTGTCTCTGTGACTGAATCTCTTCCCACATCCTGAGCATTCAAAAGGCTTTTCCCCTGTGTGGGTTCTTAGATGGGTTTGAAGATGGCAACTGTGACTGAATCTCTTCCCACACTCTGAGCATTCAAAAGGCTTCTCCCCTGTGTGGGTTCTTAGATGGGTTTGAAGATGACCACCGCGACTGAATCTCTTCCCACAATCTGAGCATTCAAAAGGCTTCTCTCCTGTGTGGATTCTTAGATGATTCTGAAGATGGCTACTGTGACTGAATCTCTTCCCACACTCTGAGCATTTAAAAGGCTTCTCCCCTCTGTGGATACTTTGGTGCACAAGGAGCTGTGATCTGTATTTGAAGTAGTTTCCACACCAAAGGCATTTACATGCATTCACTATACTGTGCTTTGGAAAATGTGCATTACCTTTTTCTCCCATAGAGATTATTATTCTACTCCCTGACCAAATAAATAGCTTCCCTCCTGTATGAATCCTTTGGTGTCGAACAAGGTCTGATTTCTCTGAGAATCTCTTACCCAAGTCTGAGCAGCTATAAGGTTTCTCTCCTCTACATGTTCTTTGATGTCTAAGGAGCTCTTCTTTGCGAATCATGGTCTTTCCACACTCCAGCCATCGATGGGTCTTCTTCTCATTGTGCATTCGTAAATGGACATTATACTGGAATTGATCTGAGAAGTTCATTCCACACGTGAAGCACTTGTATGTCTCCTTCACCATGTCAATTACTTCTTGGAAATCCTGCCCTTGGCGAGGAATCGGTTTACCCCTCTTCTGGATGATGTGGCTTCTTTTCTGCCTTTTAGGTCCAACTTGGTTTCTGAAGTTTTCTCTCAAGTCTTCATCCTTGACTTCATCTGGTGATAGAGGATGCAGTTCCTCATCCTCTTCATTTCTCTGATCATCCCCTGCTGGAATAAAGAAACAGATCCTGTTAGAACCCACACAAAGAGGTCTGATCTGCACCTTAAATTCCATCCGCAATCCAGATATTACGGTGGCTTCTTCTCGCTGTATGCTGAAGTCAACAATAACATACACTTTAAAAGTACATGAAGCCTCCTGCATGAGAGATGCTTGGTTTGGACTCTAACCATTTATATGGGTTCTTTTTTGACTGAGGCTCTTTCCGCACTGCAAGCAATTACACGGTTTCGCTCCTAAGGGAATTTGGGTCTGCAAAATGATGTTCATTCCCTGACTGAAGGTCTTTGCCAAGGCCACACTTTCAGTTTCTCTGGAGTGAATTATCTGGTTAGTATGGAGGCCTTTGTTTCTTCTCTTTTTCATTGACCTTTCTTCTTGGACTGGGATTTCAGAGAAACCCCCTCCTCAGTAAGGAATGGACTTATCCCTCCTTTTACCTGCTTGGCTTCCCTCCAGCCTCTGTGGTCCATCTCCATCTCCAAAGTGTCCTTCAGCATCTTCATTCTTTACTTTTTCCAAAGACAACCCCATGAATTCCCCAGCTGCCTCCTCTACATCTGCTCCTGGAATAAAGAAAGAGTTTCAATCATCACCTAGGCAAGAAGCCAAGGCACCAGCCCGGCACTGCTCAGGAATAGGTGTGCATTTCTGTTATCCAATCATCTTTCCTCCCAAACTGAGTGGTTCCACCGTATCCCTGCCAGGACCTCCGGTAGAGTTGCTTTTAATATTCTGTCTATCTCTCCCCTCCCCAAATGCCACATATGTATTTTAAGGGGGAAAGTGGCAAAATATCCCCCCCCCCCAGTTCCCATTTGAGTTACCGTGATTTTTGACTTCTGATGCTCTCTGCACGTGACAATTTAATCCAAGAGGTTATCAAGATATCCGGTCCTGCAACTGCACTGAGAGTTTCCTTCCAGCTGTCAACAGATACAGGAGGAGCTGCTTTTCAGCCTCTCCAAAATGCATGTTTTCCGGGGGGAGGAGAGAAGCCAGGAGCTCACCAAGTGAACCCCACAGTTCAAAGGGGGCCCCCAGGGTTTTTGGGAAAGGTGCCAGTTGTTGGGGGGGGCAGGTAATGACAGATGAGAAAACCAGCCTTGCAGTGTAGGGCCACCTTTCTCAAGGTCAGAGCCATTTTTCCCTATTTCTGAGTTGTTCTCTGCACCTTAGCTGGGCCTCTCTAATGCCTACAGCACAGCCATGTCTGAATCATCCAGGCAGTTCTGCACAGAGTCAGCCAGTCTCTCCGGAAAGAAGTATATCTTTATTGTCAGCAAGAGAGAGCCAGAAGACTGATTATCAGCCCTCCAGGTCATCAGCTCCTAACAGTAGACTAAGGCCCTCGGGAAGCCCGTCCCAGATGAACAGGCAGTGTCAAAAAGTCCAGGTAAGACCCCAGAAGAGTCTGTCCTGTTCCATCCTCCCAAAGCACCTGAAAGACGCAGTGACCACACAGCAAGCATGCAGTTATCCAGGTGTTCAGCAAGACCAGATGATAGAATCTAAACGTGGGGAAGTTACTCTGGCAGACCCTTAGAGCAGCAGAGGGTTCTCATCACTGTCAACCCTCTTCCCTGGGGACAGGGGGAGATGGGGCTGGTCGGCCTTGGAGAAACTTGGGCATCAGGGCACGCTGAGTGGACAGGTATACCCAGCTTTTCTATGTGTTTGTGCTGTTCTTTGGCAGATGGTTTCCTGCTTCAAGAGCCAGTTTGGTGTAGTGGCTAAGTGCGCGGACTCTAATCTGGGAGAACCGGGTTTGATTCCCCACTCCTCCACTTGCACCTGGCTGGATGACCTTGGGCAAGCCATAACTCTGGCACAGCTGTTCTTGAAAAAGAGCAGTTTCTGTCAAGCGCTCTCTCAGCCCCACCTACCTCACAGGGTGTCTGTTGTGGGGAGGGGAAGGGAAAGGAGTTTGTAAGCCACTCTGAGACACCTTTGGGTAGTGAAGGGTGGGGTATAAATCCAATCTCTTCTTCTTCTTCTTCTTCTTCTTGGGGCTGGAAGGGACATAGCTTTTGGGAAGGAATTGGTTGCTTGCTTCTTGGGGAGACTATAGTGGCTACAATGCTTTGTCTATCTTGTTGTGGCTTAAACAAACTGTGCGTCAACTGAGGACCTGACTCTCTCCTTACCGGGCTGACAGTTTCAGTGGGAATCTCTTCTGTAACACACGATCCCGCTCTCTTGGGGTGAGGACTGATTCCCGTCACCACAGCAGAGGGTGCTGTGTGATTTGGCATAAACTACTTGCCCTTGGGTGGCAGTGTTACCTGGTGGGACTACCCACAGCAGGCCACCCCTGCAAGGTAGAACAGCTCCACAGAAAGCACTCAAACCCATTCCCACCTGATAGGAAGGCCTAAAGGCATCCAGGCGACAGCAGGAAGAATGGTTATACGTGCCTTTGGCATCATCCAGCAAGGCGGTGCTTAGATAACCTCCCTCTTTTCCTGGAATATCCAGTATTTAACAATAGTGCTGCCACTGAAGAGCCACAGCTTATGAGGTTCCAGATCCCAGGACCCAGAAGGCCTCCCCTCCCTCCTTACCCAGCAAGCTTGAGAATTCTACCAAACCAAGAGTCACTTGGAAGTGAAGAGGAAAGGTCCCATGGCTATTCTTTGCCCGTTCCCATGAAGGATACTGACTTGCAGCCAGTTCATTTGGGAAGGAAATAGTCTCTTGTGATCTTCCTGAGAAACCCTCCAGCCATTCTTTGAACACAAGGCCTCGGTCCGTCTCCACCACAGTCTCTGTTACTTTCCTGACTTCTTTGGTGCAGGGGGAGGGGGGGGAGAGAGAGAGAGGGGGAGAGAGAGGGGGGGAGAGAGGGAGACAGAGAGAATATGTATGTCTTCCATAATCTGGTCTACAGTCAGATATGTTTAAATCCTCTTGAAACTAAGTAAAGTTAAATATGTCTCAAAATATGTAAATGACTATCATAAAACAAATGTAACCTCTTGTACACCTCTGTTTCTGTAGACTTGAGAGGGGGAGAGAGAGAGAGAGAGAGAGAGAGAGAGAGAGAGAGAGATGATTCCTATGTGGGGAAGGAAAGAAATCCAAGGAAGAGGAAACATTCTTCTGGAAGGACGGAACCATGGTCAAGATCAAAGACCAGAATCCTAACCAGTATAAGAGGGATGGATCCTTTACAGATCACAGTCAGTGCTGAGGGCCATAATCCCATCTGTGGGAAGGGCATGTTGTAAAGGCTGGCAACTAAGAAATTGGGATCTGGTCCCTTCCAGAGTCTTTCTGAGGGCCTCTCAGCACGTCTCGGCTACAGGGCAGGACACCCTCTCTGGCCATGCTGAATCATCATGTTCACTGCCATCCCAAACTCCTTGAGGCCCCCAGCAGGGGGGGGGGGAGTAGCCAGTCAGTCCTCACAACTACATGTTGCTATTCAATATTTTGATTCATGCATCATCCCAATGGCAGCAATTCGCACCTACGAAAGGTCCTTACCCAGAGAGGCCACGCTCCCATAGTTCTCCAGCATGACGTCCCTGTAGAGAGCTCTCTGGCCAGGAGCCAGCAAGACCCACTCTGCCTCGGTGAAATACACGGCCACCTCCTCAAAGGAAAAGGGAGGCTGAAAGGAGAAGCAGATTCCCTCATCAGAGATCAATCCAGGCAGAGACTACAGTCTCAACAGGGCCACTCGAGGAAGGTGCAGGATTTAGAGTTTTGCTTGCGTAAATAGAGTGGGGTTCAGAGCGTGTCTCTCCTTGGTCAGCAGGACCAAAAGCCTCATGACAAAGGAGGGGAGACCTGACTATCCCCCAATCTTCCCCCCTACCTGGACCAGAGGTGGAGCAGCCGTTTCCACTCCTCTGAAAAGACAACAGCTTGACAGCCTCTCTTCACTGCCTGCAAGGGAGACAAAATTGGAAGGATGAATGTTAACCTCAAGTTCCTCTTGTGTTTGCTTCTTTGAATTCTGCTTCACGCACCCGTTCCCAGGATTGTGACACCTTTTCGTCTTTACACTCAAGAAAACTTGTAATGACTTTTAGTAAGGTGTCGGAGAGGTGGAAGAGAAGCATCAGGTACCCATGAGCCCTGTGAACCCTTTAGCTCCAAAGGCTGCAGGATACCTTCTGGATCCGACCAAAAAACCAGGCACCCCATTTTTCCACCTGCTGGGCCCTCCCACCCATCCTAGAGTCCAGACTGGCAGGAGAAAAAGAGGGGACCGTAAATCATGTTGCACAACATGTCTGCAATCAGTGTTCCCTCTAAGCTGAGTTAGTGTGAGCTAGTTCACAGTTTTTCAGCTTCCAGCTCACACATTTTTGTTGTTGCTCAGGAAGGATGGCTCCAGAGCAAACTAAGTTATGTAGTAGCCAAATTGCTCACTCACAACTTTAATGCCAGTAGCTCACAACATAGAATTTTTGCTCAGAAGACTCCACAGCTTAGCGGGAACATTGGTCTGCACCACATTTCCCCCCCCCCCAAACCCAGACGTGATTTTAGTGCACCAGGCAAGGCTCTGGAAACTTTCAGGTACAACCAGTGGGTTTCCAGGGTGACTCCTGATGCTCTGACTTCAGATCCAGACATTAGGCTGGTTGAGACATCAACATGACATTTATTCACCTTGGGTAAAAGCTACACCCTCATTTCTCTTCCTTTCGTTTTCTGAGTCACCCTGAGACCCTCTAATGGAAGGAAAGTGAAAGAGGCTTATTTTAATTAATGTAAATAAGAATGGAACTGTCCTCCATGAATCTGTCTCCTCCCCTTTAAAGTGGAGAGGCCATCACGACATCCTATGGCACTCTGTGTCCCAGAACTCCATTCTATGTAGTCTGCAAAAGTATTCCCCTGATCCTTTCCCCGATCCCATCTGGGCAGGAAGCACCCTTGACAGGGCATCTCGGGCATCCTCCTGGGCCTGTGCCCTCTGACCTTCCTCTGACGGAGCTCCTTCTGCTTCAGAGAACTTTGCTTCCATCTTCACGGATCGCCCACACATCTGAAACAACAACAACAATGGAGGCAGGTAAGAGAAGCAATGGAAATATCTAGTGAAATATCTAGAGGTAGAAATATCCAAGAAAAGATGGGAACAGTACACTGAGGAATTATACTAAGGCGATGAAAGGATGACAGATTCCTTTCCAGAAGAATCTTTCGAAGAAGAACCAATGGTTTTGGAAAGTAAAAGGAAACTTGCACTGAGAGTAATGGGGAGAAACAGATCACCAGGGGTAGATGGGATATCAATAGAACTATTCCAAGGCACAGAAAAGGAGTCCTTCAAATCTTAACAAGAATATGCTAACAAAGATGGAAGATGAAACAATGGCCCACAGTCTGGAAACACTCACTTTACATTCCAATTCCAAGAAAAGGAGACATTGCATTGGAACATATGAGATAGTTTTAGAAGAAAATCAGCTTGCGTTTCAGAGATTACAGCAAAGATTTTGACTGTGTGGGTCATGGAAAGCTACGGCTGGTTTTAACAGAAATGAGTCTGCCACAACAAGTGTTTGCACTGATGCGCAACCTGTACTCTGAACAAGGGGCCAGTGTTAGGACAGAAGATGGAGAAACAGAATGGTTTCCAAACTGGCAAAGGTGTCAGACCACAATGTATCTTATCTCCCTTTCTCTTCAATCTATATGCAGCACATATCATAAGGAATGGTGGATTCGATTTAGGTGAAGGAGGAGTGAAAACTGGTGGAAGGAACAGTAACTATTTGAGTTATGCAGTTGACACCACGTTACTGGCAGAAAACAGTGAAGTCCTGAAACAACTACTAATGCAGGTTAAAGCAGGAAGCGCCAAAGCGGGATTACAGCTGAACATCAAGAAGACAAAAGTCTGGAATTCCAGAAATGTAGGGTTAATGATGAAGAACTTGAAATTGCTCAAGATTGTCTGTTCCTTGGCTCCATCGTCAACCAAACGGGAGACGGCAAGCAAGAAATCAGGAGACTGAGGCTGGGAAGGGCAGTCTAGAAGGAGCTAAAAAGATTCTCCAGTGTAAGGATGTGTCGCTGGTGACCAAGACTGAGTTAATTCATGCCAGAGTAGTTAGCATTACTATATGTGGGGAAGGAGGAGGAGAAGACTTGGATTCATATCCTGCCCTTTACTCGGAGTCTGAGAGAAGCTTACCATCTCCTTCCCTCCCTCTCCCCACAACAGACACCCTGTGAGGTAGATAGGGCTCAGAGAGCTCTGAGGAAACTGCTTTTGAGAGAACAGCCACTGACCCAAGGTCACCCAGCTGGCTACATGTCGAGGTGTGGGGAATGAAACATGGTTCTCCAGATTAGAGTCCCCTGCTCTTAACCACTACACCAAACTAGCTCCTAGTTGTGGTATTGGAGGAGAGTTTTTATGGATATTGTGGACCACCAAAAAGACAAATCAGTGGGTTCTAGATCAAACCAAACCTCAACTCTCCCTAGAAGCTATGATGACTAAAATTAGACTATTGTACTTTGGTGACATTAAGAGAAGACAAGAGTCACTGGGAAAGACAATAATGCTAGGAAAAATTGAAGGCAGAAGGAAAAGAAGAAGACCAAGCCTGATGGCACTCGGCTCGAACGATCCGTTCGTCCTGCACCTGATGGTACTCGGCTCGGGCAGGAAGAAGGAGGGTCCCCCTGGAAGATGCCACCCCTGCTAGCACCCGAGCCGTCCGGCGCTCCTCTATGGCTGCCCGCTGCACCGCAGACGCCCCCGCCGTCGACCCGGCAAAAACAAGCTGGTCCCGGTCGACTAGGCGTGCGCCCCAAAATGGCGGCTGCACTGGCGGTGTGCAGTTAGTCCAGCCGCCTGCTGCATCTCCAGCCCCGGTAGGGACCCAGCGCCAGCCTGAGGATCCGGACATCCTGGCAAGGCCGTCTGGAGGCTTTTCCCCTGCCCGTGGCTGCGCTAGCTCAGTGAAGGTAGGGTTCTCAATTTTTCATCCCCCCAGTCTTGCCTTGTAAGCCGCCCTGAGACACTTCGGCAGGAGGGCAGGGTAGAAGTTTAATAAATAAATATAAATAGATAGACTCAGTCAAGGAAGCTACGGCCCTCAGTTTGCAAGACCTGAGAAAGGCTCTTAACGATGGGATGTTTTGGAGGACATCAATTCATACGGTCATTAGAAGTCAGAAGGAAATTGGTGGCAGTGAACACGCACACAAACAGAAATATCTGGCAGGGGAGCCTTAGGATAAGGTCATTGCTTGAACTGAGTGAATGAAAACCCCTCACCTGCTCTGCCTGCCTCTTCTCCTCTGCCTGACTCAGGAGGAAACCTTCGGCCAGGGCCACTGCCTGGGAACTGGTCTCTGGCCCACATCCTCTGACCCAGCAGTGCATGTCCTGGGGCAGGACGGCCAGGAACTGCTCCAGGATCACCAGGTCCAGGATCTGCTTCTTGGTGTGCCTCTCCGGCTTCAGCCAGTGGTTGCAAAGTCCATGGAGCCGGCTGCAAACCTCTCGGGGCCCATCAGCCTCGTGGTAACAGAACTGCCAGAAGCTTTGGCTGCGTACTTCTGCAGCCATAGTGTCCTGAGTCAAGATCTCCGGCACACCTCTTTCCCAAAATTCAACACCACTCTCTGCTTGGGTGGGATAGGGACCTTTCCTTGATGTCTTGCTAATTCCAGGGCTTTCTGGGTCCTCCTCTTCCATCTCCTTCTCCTTTTTCTTGGGTTACCTCCGACTGCGGAAAGACACTCTTATTCACTTGCCTATGAAGAGGGAAAGATATCAAAAAGGCAGAAAGGAACCAAAAGAGAATGGAGTTATATCAGTGACCTGGTCAAGACAGACCTAAGTGGATCAGAAGGAGTGTTGTAGTTTGCGAATCAGGATTAACCTCATTGGGTTATATTAAGTATGAAGCTTCTTAGGTTATGCTTGTTTGGTTCTTCAGGAAAGAAAAAACATCTGTGCTGGGCTTATTATCAATCTGCTGTGGATGTCATGAGCTTGGCCTTCGGTACCTGGGGACCAGTCTGTCTAGTGGGTGCATCTCAAGGTAAACTGGGGCCAAGGACAAAGCGAGTGGGAAGGGCTTAACCACTACAGAGAGCTCCTCCATAGGCCAGGAGGGCTGGGCAAGAGCTCTGCCCAGGAAGCAGCCAGCCGAGGGGAAGGGGCAGAGGGGCCTCTCCAGGTCAGGGCACACGGGGGCTGCTGGGGGGCAAACAGGAGCAGGAGAAGGAGGCAGGGATGGGGCAGAGGTCCTTAGCGGCTTCCTGGCTGCTGTGGTCAAATGGCTGAGAGCGAACAAGTTGAAACTGAACTGCCACAGTGACCTGGGGACTGGACTAGATCAATGCCCTGTAGGTTACATAAGACCAAATCAGACACTCCAGCTGGTGCAGAACGCCAGGGCTGAGCCATTATCAGGGGCTAGGTGAATTACTGCCCTTCTGCCGTCTCTCCACTGGCTGGCCTGGACAGGGGTCTTCTCCCTTCTGGCCCCCAGGAACGGTCTGCCTGAGGGGGTCAGGAAGGCACCCACTCGCCTGGCTTTCCACAGACGAAGCAAAACTGGATTCTTCAAGAGGGCTTTTCTAAGCAAGCAATGGGGTAGCACTGGAGAAAAGGCTTCACACAGCTTCCTGTATGCATCCTTTGGGCAGGGGGGTCTGAAGGACTGTGTTTAGTTTGCTGTAAGCTGGATCCTGCTAAGTCATTTTGCAGCACTTTGGGGGTCCCGTTAACATTGATGCTTTCCCTCAATACTGTTTTTCAGATTTCTGGTCGGTTCTCCAACCCAAATTCTGTTGCATAGTTTATTGAACGTATTAACTGTACGGAGCTGAAGGGTGGACTATAATCAGTCTTACTAAATAAAATATCTTAAATAACCCCCCCTAACTTGGGAATCTGCAGATGGGGGGAGCACCGCCCATTCCTCCCCCGTGATCCCGCCTGGGGCTTCTTCCCGGGCCTCCCTGGCGGAGGATTTATCCCGATTTCCAGAACTCAGATCCCGCCTTTCAGACCCTGCCGGGGGCCCCCAACAGGGACTAAGAAAGGAAAAAAATCCGGCAGAAAAACCATCTTTTAAACTACTAACCACCACCACCAAGCTACCCGAGAGCGGAACGTCTGCCTTTCGAGACTGCGATGATGACTTACTCGAGAGGAGACCCTCCCAAGGTCCGGTTGCTGGGTCCTTCACTGCCACGGCCTGTCCGAAGCCCCCCCCCCGCTCAGAAGCCAACACTTCCGGTAGCCCCCCCCAAAGCACCTCCCTCCCTCGATCGGCCGCTCAAGCCAAGAGCTCGGCTGCCTTAACCCTTTCAGAGCTGCAGAGCCAGGAAAGAGGAGGCGCCTCCCGCCCTCCCCGTCGTCGAGAGCAGCAGCGCCCGCACACACACGCCTCTGAGCTGGATTTGGGCCCGGCTGTCCTCAAGAGGCCCCCCAGAATGCAGCTCAGTGGGATTCCTCGGGAGTAACTCCACACAGGGCTGCTCTCTCGGGAATCCCCGTCTGCTCAGCTACCTTCTCAGAAAGCGGGCGGTTGAGTTGGGAAAAAAGGGAAGAGCAATTCTAAGCAGGTCTAATGGGGACCCTCCCTGGGGTCTCTAATCTTCAGTGTGTTGTACACACGGCTTATGGAACCAGTACTCTGCCACTGGCTAACCATCAGTTTACCTTAGTAGGTGCTCTTAACGCTTCCAGGGTGCAGATGTTAAGTGCCTTTGATGATTCTAATCACAGTGACTGAAATCAATCATGAACATCTATTCAGATATTCACTTTGGTTCATTGCTTAAAGGCATTCTGGGTAAAATACCAAATGCTGACAGGCAGTAACTGACTGACCTTGCTTATAGTGGCCAGCTGTAATTGCGCATGTCCCTGATGTCAGTTTGCTTGCGTTAGATGGAGAACACTGCATAATGTGCTAAGATTTGTTACATTAGATACTTCTTGGAATTTTACAGCCTGAGAAAAGAAGGCCTATTGTTTAGCTGAAGGAGTTATATTTTTGCCTGAGAAAATCCAGCCTACAGGTTCGAGCCCAATCAGAATGGAGTGAAGGATATGTGACAAAGTTTGATGGAACCAATAATTGTGATTTATTTCTAACTGTCATAGGGGGTATAAAACCCTATGTCTCCCATTGTAACCTTAGGGAGAGCTGTGGGGTCCAAAACCTTTTTGGATCTGCACCTACCTCCTTTGTTGATCAATAAAGTACAAGATCTGATTCTCCTCTACAAGACTGCCGCGTGCTTTCTCAAATTGGGCTGGGGGAGCACAACCTTTGACGGAGTTTCTGTCTTACAAGTGGATCTGGCTTCCTCCCAGGAAAGTGGCTTTCAGGGATTGCATTTGCAGTGAAAATCCAGGTTCTTGTTTGGGAACTGCTCTCTTTCCATGTTGGGGAAAGTGAAGTTGGGCCCTCGATGGGGGGAGGACAGCGTATGACTCCTGCAGGGAGGTGGGGGCTGGGAATGGAAGGTGCCCTGGCTTGGCTTTCTCCTATCTTTGCCCCTCACCCCTTTGGGGGCTTTGGCATTCACCCTGATGGGTTTCGGAGAGGGAGGGTGAATCCTAGGGCAGGGGTGGCCACTTGCTTAATGTAAGATCCGGATAGAATAAAAACAAAAGGGGTAAAAACAGATATTGATATTCATTTGCCCGATTATATTTGTTTGCTAATGATATTTATTGGTCTAAGAGAGAGAGAGAGAGGTGAAAATAAAAAAAATGAAAGAGGTGGAGAGAGAAAAACCAAATAGATGGGGAGGGGGAAGGAGGAAAGTGGAAAGAAAGCAAATAGATGGGGAGAGAGGTAGGAGGAGAGAGAAAGAGAAAACAAATAGATGAGGGAGGATGGAAAGAAGGGAGTAATGAAAAAGGTGGAAGAAGAAGAAGAGATTGGATTTATACCCTGCCCTTCACTACCCAAAGGTGTCTCAGAGCAGCTTACAAACTCCTTTCCCTTCCCCCCCCCCCCCACAACAGACACCCTGTGAGGCAGGCGGGGCTGAGAGAGCTCTTGACAGAAAACTGCTCTTTTTCAAGAACAGCTCTTATCAGAACTATGGCTTGCCCAAGGTCATCCAGCAAAGTGCAAGTGGAGGAGTGGGGAATCAAACCCGGTTCTCCCAGATTAGTCCACACACTTAACCACTACACCAAACTGGTAGAAAGGAGAAAGAAAAAGAGAAATAGACACAAAGGAAGCAAATAGATGGGGGGGGGAGGAAGAAAGGGAGCAAGAGAAAAAAAGCAAATAGATGAGGGAGGGGGGAAAGGAAAATAGAAAGAGAAAAAAGAAAGGGGAAAGAAAAATGGAAAGAAAGCAAGTAGATAGGGAGGGACGTGGAAAAGTGGGAGAGAGGTGGAAAGGAAGGAAATAAATGGTGAAGGAGGGAGGGAAGAAGGGAGAGGTGGAAAGAAAGCAACTTTAACTTTAAATGTCAGCTCTCGCTTCATCCTCCCCAGCTCTGGGGTATACCATGGACCTAGTTTGTGCCATGGGTGCCAGGGAGTGATCTCGTCAATGGTTTTGGAGAGTCGGCTATACCAATCTTCCACAAGCTCATTTAATGAATCTCCAGTGGGCATCAGATCCCACAGAGTTTCCAGGAACCTAATGGGGTCCATTCAACTCCATGGGTGAGCATAAATCTGCTTGCCACCTAAACAAGGAAGGTTCAGCCTACTCAGACGAGCCCTCAGGGTGAGGTGGCCTGACCATGGTACTGCCTCAGCAGCTTCCAGATCCACATCTATCCCCATGCCAAAAATAAGGTCCAGCATGTGACCTGCTTGATGGGTGGGAGTCGATACAAATTGGGAAAGCCCAAGTGCCAAGATGGGTGTTTTTTCCTAGCCCCACACCTGGTATCTCTTGAGATGGGACAAAGGTAGGAAGACCAAGCCTCCGTATGTCTCCGTCTCCTTCCCTTCCACCATCTTGTCCCACCGCCATACCTTCTCCACCCCAGCCCTAGCATGGCCTCCTCCACTAGATGTTATCGATCCAAACTGGATACCACTAAGCACTCAACTCAAGTCTACCACTAAACTCAGGGGCTGCTTCCTAAAACACTGGCCAAACTGTAATTAAGAGAACCTGCTTAATAATAAATGCAGCTTCCTATAACTACAGTAAAACAGAGTGTTACTTAACTGATTCAGAGTGTTTTTCGTTTGCTTGCTTGTTTTTAATATCCTAAACTAAATAACCACATTTAATGGCCAAAAATAACCCTCACCCCCAACCTACGATGCTTAGAGAACCAATCACCTGACTGCAGCAGACAATTGTGCTTCTTTAGGCTCCACTACAAGGCAGCCTTTGGGAGGCCTTCTGCAGGAGCCAACCTGCAAATGGTCAGACTCAACCGCTGCCTATAGCTGTGCCTTCTCTGTTGTAGCCCCCACCTTAAGGCAGGGCTTTTTTATGGGAAAAGCCCAGCACCGCCATACCAGCCAAACTGTAATTAAGAGTGAGAGCACAGCTCATTAGCATATTAGGCCACACCCCATGCCTTCCCTTGGCTTGCCTGAGCACCCTGTGGCTGCAGGGAGCCCAGGCAAGCTGGCCCTTGGACAGGCTGAGGAAGGCATGGGGAGGGATTTAAATGCCTCCCCGATCCTTCCAGGGCCCCCCCTGGCCTGCCTGCCTCGGAGCCGCGACGGTCACTCTCCAGGTCTTCCCTCTGTAGCCAGGCACGCAGAGGTTTTGCCTGTAGTGGGCGTGGCCAACTCTGAAGCCAGCCGGAACTCCGTTCCTGTGCGTTCCTGCCCAAAAATAGCCCTGCCTTAAGGCATGCCCTGCCTGAGGAAGGCAGGAAGGCTCCCGCTCTCCAGGCTGTCTGTCTGGAAACCATGAAGAACAAGGATTCCAGACACCTTTTGTATGCATGCGATACATGCACTAAATGGCTCACAAAACTACTTGTATAAAGTAATCAGGGACTGTGGTTTTCCCTTGCAGTTCAAGTCAGCTTACAGTAATACTTAAATACATTTTCAACTAAAAAAAAACATAGCAAACCTCACATCTCCCCCCCCTTGCCCCCTTAAAAGATGCCTGCCATTCAAAAGCCTGCAAAAAACCCTGGCAAACAAGCAGTCCAAGGAGGGGCCCCACTCACCTCTTCAGGGAGCCCTGGTCCATGGTGCATCTTAGACTGGTTGTGTGCCAAAATATCAGCTTTCGGGTTATTGGGAGAATGCTTCTGAGTTCTTTTGTTGTATAGGAGAGGTGTAGAAACCTCCCATTTGTAGGAGGGGGAAAAAGAGAGAAGCCGCTTCAGTCCCTAGGTTGAAACATCTGGATGTGGGTTCTTTCCCT
>NW_015168757.1:17607-44196 GCF_001447785.1 Gekko japonicus | reverse complement strand
AAGAGCGTCCCAGCTGACTCTTCATCGATACCATAGACAGTGGGTATCCTTTTCTGCCAAGTAGGCGAAATGGTAATTGGGGGCATCACCCTCCGGGGATTCCAGTCCTTTCTGACTGATGGGTCCCCAAAGTGGGTCTAGGGGACCTCTACTTGACATGTAATAAAATGGGAACCAATTGGTAACACGGATTTTCCAAACGTGTATACAGGGCTATTTTGGGGCAGGAACGCACAGGAATGGAGTTCCGGCTGGCTCCCAAGTTGGCCACGCCCAGCAGGAACTCATTAGCATAATAGGCCACACCCAATGGCAGAAACTCATTAGGATTGGCTACATTAGGGGTATGTGGCCTAACATGCAAAGGAGTTCCTGCTACAAAAAAAGCCCTGGGTTTTGACAACAAACAAGGTAAACAGAATAAGAAGGGAAAGGTGGGTGTGGCTGGATGACCACACTTCTGGTAACATGGGGTGTGGCCTAATGTGCTAATGAGCGGTGCTGTCAGGGGTGTGGCCTAATATGCTAATATGTTTTGCTGTTGGGTGTGGCCTATTATGCTAATGAGTTCCTGCTGGGCTTTTTCTACAAAAAGAGCCCTGCGTGTATAAAAACAAAACTGACATTGGTTGGCTATGCCTATGTGTTGGGCAGAGCACTGGCAGAAAAATGACTTCTCTGCAGGAACGTGACAATCCTTGGAAAACGGGTCTGATGTGATCTACTGAGACAAAACTGAGTTTTGCAACTATGATGTAAAGGCGGAAGTTCCGATACTCTGCTGGACGGGACTGAGATAATCGGTCCCGGTTTCCTGTACCGTGGGCTGAGAGAGGCAGGCTCCGGCTGCCATTCCAGAACGGAATCTCCCACACGGGGGTCCAGCTGGAGATTTCTGTGGAGGAGGCTCAGTCAGAGACTGTAATTTGAGGCGCACAGCTTGTAAATGAACTAAAACGTCCTCCCAAGAAGCATTATTGGGAAAAACATCCAATTTAGTGGGCTTCTGGATCCCAAGGAGTAGTTCATAAGGAGTCTTTTGCCGTCATAAGGAGTCCCCGGCAGTGGGCCCTTTAAGACAGTATTAATACTTCTCTGCAAAGAAGGAAGGACTTTATACGTGGACAGGGTAGTTGACAATAAGTTTTTGGAGCGGTCCCGCATTATCACCAAATATCTAAAACTCCACAAATCCAGTAGATTGTGCATAGAATGGATAACTGCGTCATACTGTGAAGTTCATCAGAGCAGCAACGGCCATGAATTCTGCTGAAGTGAGATCGCCACCCCTGCGGTGTGTCAATACTGATACAAGGTCTTAAAGCCATGACCTCAGCCCTAGCTGTTAACTCCTTCTGGACAATGAGCCATGTAGATTTCGAAAGAGAAGTTACAATGACTAGACAGTATCTATAGCCATGTGCCACGGGAAGTGGCCCCATGTGATCGATGTAAAGAATCTCAAAAGGTTGAGTGCAGGGGTCATTTTGTAGAAAAAGAGGTGCAGGAGCTCATTAGCGTAACCCATTAGCATTACTTATTTGCATATGCCACACCCCCTGACATCACCAGAAGTGTGTCAGAAGGCAACACCCACCGCTCAGGCTCCACTGGACTGTTTTGGATTCCTAGCTGTTGGGGGGGGGGAACGCACAGATCTGCCCTCACAGAGGAGGGAGAGCTTGTACCTGAATAAAACTTGGTCTTAAAGGTGCCAGGGGGGCCAGGGGCCGGGGGGGTCTCTGCAGCTTACCTGGCTGCTTCTTGCTCTGACTGAGGGCTGCTGGGAGCAGGGGGTGGGGCTTGTTGCATGTGCCCGCCCCTGGGCTCTTTACTGCCGGAGCTCCGCTCCTGTGCGCTCCTGCAGGAAATGACCCCTGGTTGAGTGCCCTTGGGAAGGGAGCCTGGGTGAGAGTTTGACTATGTTTCAGGGATTTACCAACAAACCTGATTTCCAGTTAGCCACATAGTGGACAACATGTTTAGCCAGACTGGGCCACCATTATTTACTCTGGAGCGCAAGGAGGACAGTGCCCTTGCATCCCAGGTGGAGGAAAGTGAAACCTTCAATAGCCTCTTTGATAAGAGAACTATGGATAGAACAAGGAAATGGATTTGATGTCTTGTCTCCAGCTTTGGGGAGAAGAGGGGATTGGATAAACATATGGAGCCACAAGGTATATGGAAAACGATGTCTGGCGCAGCGATGCTCTGTATTCTTGGTGTTTAGGGGGCGACAGTAGAAGGGCTTTCGGAGTTCTGGATAGAGATGTAAGATTTCCGGAAATTTTGAAGCTCGGAAAAACCCAGAAATTTTCGGAAAAATTGAAAAGAATGCTACATCGGCATTTCTTTTTTGTTTTCCAGATTGAAAGTCATTCTGTTACTTTAGGAACATAACATATGACTATGGACAATTTTACTTGGCATGAAATTATCACAACTAGCATATTAAAACTATAGTGTATCCAAACAATTATTGTGGGTAGGTGAGGGGAAGTAAAAAACCAGATTAGTAGTAATTAAATTATTATTTACACAAAGGTTATAAAGATAAACTAATGTAGCTAAATGATTCAGTTTTCTGAATAATTTAGCTACATTAAGTATATACTTCCAGGTCCTTTTTGTGGCTCTGTATTTTCTTCCAGTGCTTTGAGGCCTAGTGAAGCCTGAGTATAGCCACTCACACGAAAAAACAAAACTGAAACCTTTTTCTTTTCTTGTGACAATAGCACTTCCTAAAGGAAGAAATGCATCTTGTTCTTGCATTGGAGAGCTCAGTTTGTAACCTAGGACTTGCTTGTCCTCAGTGCCAGAAATTAGATTAATCTGATACCATACATATTTTTTAGAATGATTTGGAAAATATTTGAACATCTTGTCTTAAAATATTTTATTCATCAGGTTAAAATAAAACGTTCCATAACCAATTTTTTTCTTTTCCTTTTTTTCATTTTTTCGGAAAAAAACAAAAAAGGCTTCAGAAAAAAAGGGGGGGAACGGTTTCCCCCCCTAATTTGTCCGATTTTTTTCTGGGCCTTCACATCTCTAGTTCTGGACCCACTGGTGGACCTCCTGATGTTTCCTGGGTTTGGGGCACTGTGTGACAGACTATTGGACTGGATGGGCTATTAGCATGATTGAACATGGCTTCTCTTTAGTTCTGAACTGTCTGATACCAACCATCCTTTAAGACGCAGGTGTAAATTTGGGGATCATCCTGAGTTTGATGTGCTTTTACGGCATAAAACATAAAGTTGCTTCCTCTCATAAAGGTCAGCTCATCGTTACCAGATCCATTTGGCTTTCATTGGCTTGCCCCTGGAATCACAGAAGCCCATATTGCTTCCAAAACGCCTGAAGGGGCAGCTTTCAATTCAGCATCCTGGGCTGCAACATCTGGTGCTGGAAAAATTTGTTTTCCAGTAGAACAATTCTTCTGTGTGAGTAAAGAAACCCTTAATATATGCATATCCAGCTGAATATGGGTGCTTTTTTCGTAAGGCTTGGACGCTGCTGCCATCTGTATAAAAGATTTAAACTGCCATGAGGGAAAGACTCAGACGGAAGATGGACTTTGGGAGTATATTGAAGGGATGAGAGGCTGGGCCATAACTAAAAGAGACATCGTGAGCACTCCTTTGCCCTTCCCCCGGGGATCCAGCGAGAATGCAGTGCCCCATGGCTTGATTCGGAGACTGCCGAAGACGCAGGGATCGCAGTGTGAAAAAATATGTGCTGCCCTGCCATGAGATCTCTAAATTAAGTCAACTGTCATTCACAGCAGTGAGGGTCTGCTCTTTTCGAATAATTCTGAGTTCAGAGTTTGTGAAAACATGGGCTGCAAAGAGCAAAGGCTGCTCTTCTCCATAATGGGGGCATTGAAGCGTGAATCCTCGGAGGCATGGGGTTAACAGAGCCTTGCAATTCTCAGTGACTCTTCACAAAAAGTATAATATATCCAGAGGATATTGTGCCTTTCAGCTGAGGTTGTTTGGACCTCTTCAGCCCCTGAAGTTTTGGAGAACTGCTAAAGTGGGTGGAGTTTCTTGTTCTTGTTAGTTGTGTTCAGGGACAACAAGGTAGTTGTGCTTCAGGCCTGCTGAGCTTCATTTCCTGACTCACTCTATTGGGGCTGCCTCCGTTTTGGGAACTGAGGACTCTAATCTGGAGAACCGGGTTTGATTCCCCACTCTTCCACATGTAGCAGCAGCTCGGTGACCTTGGGTCAGTCACAGTTCTCTCAGAGCTCTCTCAGCCCCACCTCCCTCACCGGGTTTCTGTATTGGGGACAGGAAGGGAAGGAGATTGTAAGCTGTGCCGAGACTCCAACTGAGGGGCACGGTATAAATCAGTCTCCCAGCACTCATACCTGGTCTTTTTCAGCACAGGGGCTGTTTCAGGCAGAGGCAAAACTTGCTCTTGCCATCTCCACAAAGAACTCAACATCAATCAGCAAGCATGGCTTTTGGAGCCCAGCCTGAGCAGTTTGCCTCTCCTCTCGGTTCCATGGTAGCCTTCGGAACCATTAGTAATTGCTTGGAGCGTCTGTTTTTCAGTATTGATAAACCTGAACCTTTTTTCAATTTGGTCTAGATTGTCTCTGGAGTCATTCTTATGTGACACCATTTGTCACACAAGTATGACAGCCAGTATGGTATACCAGTTAGAGCAGGGGTGGCCCGGGGGCCGGATCAGGCCCCCGGAGGGCTTCTATCAGGCCCGCAGTGGAATTGGCTGTCTTCTGCTTCTTCTTCCAGTTCAGCTGCTGCTGCATCATCATAGGTTTACAGATACACCCCTGAATAGCATACTCAAGACTGCAACAGGGCAGACATTTTGATGCAATCACTCAGAGCAAGAGGTGTCAGTTATCAGGCACTGTTAAATAAACAAAATATTGGAAGAGTGCTAATGTTTCAAGCATGTTTTAAAGTTTAAAAAACCTCTTTGTATTTGTGTCCTTTATAAAGTTTATATCTCCACTGCCTGGCATTACATTTTATGACACACATGGCCCGGCCCAACAAGGTCTCATTTATGTCAGATCCGGCCCTCATAACAAATGAGTTTGACACCCCTAAGTTAGAGCATTCTGCTAGGATCTGGGAGACCCAAGCTCAAATGCCATTCTGCCGGATAACTTGCTTGTGACCTTGGGCCCATTGCATTCTCTCAACCTTATAAAACATCATAAGCCACTTTGAGATCCTGTTGGTGAGTTAGATGGGGAACAGCTAAACTCCATACCCATCATTTTAAAGGGAATCTTATGTTTCTTCTTAAAACAGGGGCCCCATGGGACAAAGTCTTTGACATGCTATGAAAATGTTACCCACCCTCAGGATTCCCTTCATGTTTTTCTTTGCTGAACAGCCCTTTTTCTTTGTTCTCCCCACCTACCAATGAATGGATGCCACAAATCGCAAGTAGGTGGGGGAGCAGTGTGATGCTGTGTTGAAGGATAATCTTTTTGAAGTGGGCATTAGGAAATGTTACCAATTTTGGGGTCTGAACTACCCCCACCTTAAGGGTTTTGCTTCTCAAAATCTATGTTTGGAACAACGTATGTCTGTGAACAGCTCTTTTCTGTAATGAATGTCAATAAATCAAAAGTATGTTCTCAGTTTACAGATACACACCTGAACAGCATACTCAAGATTGCTGCAGCACAGACATTTGTGCCACATTTTGATGCAATGATTCATTGCAAGAGGTGTCAGGTATCAAAGATTATTAAATAAAGGAAATACTCTTAATGTTTTAAGCATGTTTGTATTTTGAGTAAAAAGTAGTATCATTAATTGGGTTTCCGGTGTCCTTTCTGAAGTTTTTATTTCTGGTACCTGGTATTACATTTTATGGCACACATGGCCCGGACCAACAAAGTGACATTTATGTCAGGTCCAACCCTCGTAATAAATGAGTTTGACACTATTATTATTCATACTAGTGCTTGAAATGTTGAATGATATGATTAGAGAAGATACATAAGAATATAAATTGTAAGCTTTTGCAGATAATTTGGTCTTTATTTTAGAAAACCCATTAGATTCTATTACAAAACTTTTAAAAACTACAGGATTATGGCCAGGTGGCTGGGCTAGAAATTAATTTTAATAAAACAAAAATGTTAACGAAAAATATTACTAAGGACCAAATCCAACAGATACAAGAGGTATCTTGTTTTTTGGAAGTCAAAAAAGGTGAAATACTTGGGAATAAACATAACAAACAGATGTAGTTCTTTGAGGGAAGACAATTATATGGAATTTATATTGGAAATTAAGAAAGATTTGGAAAAATGGAAAAACTTACAAATATCTCTGATGGGAAGGATAGTTACAATAAAAATGAATATTTTACCAAGATTGGTCTTTTTATTTCAAACAATTCCAATTTTTCAAAATGAAAAATATTTTATAGAGCTTGATATACTGATAAACCAATTTATATGGCAAAACAAGAGACCAAGAATAAAACTGAATACAAGATGCAAAAGAAAGAGCTGGATTTGCACTATCAGACTGGCTTCTATATTATAGAGCAGCTTAATTGGCATGGTTAAGAGAATGGATTACATTAGAAAATTCTAGAGTATTAGTGCTGGAGGGACATGATTTACTACGGGGGTGGCATGTGTTTATATGATATGGAAAAGCTGATACCCATAAATATTTCAAACAACATTTTATTAGATCTCTACTGAAGATATAGGAAGAAGTGAAAAGACTTTTCTATACTAAGATACCAAAATGGGTCTCACCACTTGAAGCATTTACAAATCCAAACTTATTTCAAAAGAATGCATTGTTAAAATATGAAGATTTGTTTCAAAATGAGCTAAAATCAGTAGAAAATATTAAAAGACTAAAACCTAACCTTAGTTGGTGGGAAATAGCACAAATAGAATCAAGGTATACTAAAGATAAATTTATACGTTTTAACTCAAAAATAACAGAAATAGGTAAGATATTGTTATATACTGAAGACAAACTGATTAAGAAACTATATGTAATAATGTTGGAAAACAAAACACAGGATGAAATAGTTAGATTCCATGGTTAAATGGGCACAAAACTTGAGTCATAATATTGATTTAGACCAATGGTTACAGGTATGGAAAACAGATGTAAAAATTACTAAAGCAACTTCATATAAAGAAAATATTTACAAAATGTTTTAAAAGATGGTATATGACTCCAGATAAACTAGCTATGTTTTATCCAAATTTATCAAATGATTGTTGGAAATGTCAAAAAAGTGTTGGTTCTTTTTTGGACTTGTGATAAAGTTTAAAAGTATTGGTCTTGGGTTCATGAAATGTTACAAAAAATGTTAGAATGTACTATACCTTTTATACCTGAATTGTTTTTGCTGAATATAAAGCCTGAGAACTGTAAAAAACAAGATTTTTACCTTATTATACATGTATTGACTACTGCAAGAATTGTACATGCTAAATATTGGAGGAAAAATGAAGTGCCTTCAAAAGAAGAAATGATAAACAAAATATTTGAAACTGCGAAGATGGATAATCTAACTTTAATTTTGAGAGGACAAGTCGAAGGAAGCTTTGAAAATACATGGTCAAGATTTTACAAATGGTTGGAAGACTACAATAAATAAACATTATGGTCATATAACCGTACTAGAAGAAAATACGAATTATATCTTTAATTATAATGCAAATATTTACACAAAATACATGGTGGTAAAGATAGATAATATACAAGTAGACAATGTATGAGGTAACATATTAGCTATAACAAAGATGTAAATGGAACCCCCCAACTTGTAAGTATTTAAGTCTGTCCATTTTTGTATATTATATTATAATATATTATATTATATTGTATTATAACATTCCTTTATAAAAACCAAAAACCAAATGAGTTCAACACCTCTGACCTAAGCAGTTACATGGTGTGGGTTCTCTGATGCTTTTCAAGCAAGCCACTCCAGCTGAATCTCTTCCCACACTCTGAGCATTCAAGCAGCTTCTCCCCTGTGTGGATTCTGTGGCAGACTTTGGAGTTCAATGCTGGACCTTTAGGTTTTTCTGTGCTATGTAGGTTTTGCTATAAGTGACTTTGGCGTAAAAACTAAAGTCTTGCCCTGTAGATGTACCTTTCCCTGAATTCACATTCCACGGCCTCCCAAGTGCCAGCCTCCAAAGCCTAAACTTCTCTAAGTCTTTTTAACACTGCAATTAATAATATCTATTTGGGCAAAAGTTCATGTTAGCAAAGGTTCATCTTATCAGTTTAGGATGGGCTGGTATTTGGCAAGGGTGTAATATTGTAATTCACTCCTCCCTTGATTTCTGTTGGCTGAAAAGGAGGCTTCCTGTTGGTTTAAAAAGGAGACTTTGGGCGAGGCTGTTTGGCCAACATCCCACCTAAGCTTGAGTGAGGTCTTGGTCCACAGTCCAGGAATTCCTTGTTCTTTCTGAAGTATACACTATATCGGGCAAAGGGAATTTTCTGTATGCTACTGGGTATTGATATTGAATATATACTATTTCTGCTTGTGTGTGGCTTTAGAGTTAATAAATACTTTAAGTTTAAGGCAACTGTCCTCGCTAGGTTTCTTTCCCTCTGGAGGCCTGAATTCCCTCGCCAGACTCCACCCACCCATAGGAAACAAACCTAATAGGGTTGGGGATCCCTGGTAGTGGCCTGGACCCCTCAGATTCCCCTACAGTTCCTCAGATATTCTTGATGAGTGCTACTGCTACTGAATTTCTTCCGACACCCTAAGCATTTAAAAGAATCCCTCCTGTGTGGGTTCTTAGATGCTCTTGAAAATTGCCGCTGTGACTGAATCTCTTCCCACACTCTGGGCATTCAAAAGCTTCTCCCCTGTGTGGGTTCTTAGATGTTCTTGAAGAGTGCCACTGTGACTGAATCTCTTCCCACACTCTGAGCATTCAAAAGGCTTCTCCCCTGTATGGGTTCTAAGATGTTCTAGGAGATGGCCACTGCGACTGAATCTCTTCCCACACTCTAAGCATTCAAAACGCTTCTCCCGTGTGTGGGTTCTTAGATGTTCTTGAAGAGCGCCACTGTGACCGAATCTCTTCCCACACTCTGAGCATTCAAAAGGCTTCTCCCCTGTATGGGTTCTTAGATGTTCTAGGAGATGGCCACTGCGACTGAATCTCTTCCCACACTCTGAACATTCAAAAGGCTTCTCCCCTGTATGGGTTCTTAGATGTTCTAGGAGATGGCCACTGCGACTGAATCTCTTCCCACACTCTGAACATTCAAAAGGCTTCTCCCCTGTATGGGTTCTTAGATGTTCTAGGAGATGGCCACTGCGACTGAATCTCTTCCCACACTCTGAGCATTCGAAAGGCTTCTCCCCTGTGTGGGTTCTTAGATGCTCTTGAAGAGTGTCACTACGACTGAATCGCTTCCCACACTCTGAGCATTCAAAGGGCTTCTCCCCTGTATGGGTTCTTAGATGATTTTGAAGAGTGCCACTGCGACTGAATCTCTTCCCACACTCTGAACATTCAAAAGGCTTCTCCCCTGTGTGGGTTCTTAGATGCTCTTGAAGAGCGCCACTGTGACTCAATCTCTTCCCACACTCTGAGCATTCAAAAGGCTTCTCCCCTGTGTGGGTTCTTAGATGTTCTTGGAGATGGCCACTGCGATTGAATCTCTTCCCACACTCTGAGCATTCAAAAGTCTTCTCCGCTTTGTGAGTTTTTAGATGATTTTGAAAATGGCCACTGCGAATGAATCTCTTCCCACACTCTGAGCATTGAAAAGGTTTCTCCCCTGTGTGGGTTCTTAGATGGGTTTGAAGGTGGCCACTGTAACTGAATCTCTTCCCACATTCTGAGCATTCAAAAGGCTTATCCCCTGTTTGGATTTTGAGATGTTCCTGAAGAGCGCCACTCTGACAGAATCTCTCTCTAAACTCTGACCATTCAAAAGGCTTCTCCCCTGTGTGGGTTCTTAGATGTTCTTGAAGATGGCCCCTGCGACTGAATCTCTTCCCACACTCTGAGCATTCAAAAGCTTTCTCCCCTCTGTGGATTTTTTGGTGAACAAGGAGCTGCGATCTGTATTTGAAGTAGTTTCCACACCAAAAGCATTTACATGCATTCATTATACTGTGCTTTGGAAAATGTATATTACCTTTGCCTCCCATAGAAAATGTCATTCCAGTCTCTGAGCAAATAAATAGCATCCCTCCAGAATGCATCCTTTCATGTCGAACAAGGTTTGATTTTTCTGAGAATCTCTTGCCACAATCTGAGCAGCTATATGGTCTCTCTCCTCTATGTGTTCTTTGAAACCTAAGGAGTTCTCCTCTACGAATCATGGTCTTTCCACGCTCCAGCCAGTGATGGGTCTTCTTTCCACTGTGCATCTGTAAATGGACATTATATTGGGATAGATCTGAAAAGTTAATTCCGCAGTCCAAGCCCTTGTATGTTTCCTTCACTGTGTGAATTCCTTCTTGGAAATCTCCCCCTTGGCAAGGAATGGGTTTACCCCTCTTCTGGATGATGTGGCTTCTTTTCTGCCTCTTAGATCCAACTTGCTTTCTGAAGTTTCCTCTCAAGTCTTCATTCTTGCTTTCATCTGGCGATAGAGGATGCAGTTCCTCATCCTCCTCATTCCTCTCATCATCCCCTGCTGGAATAAAGAAAGAGATCCTATTAGAACCCACGCAAGGAGGTCTGATCTGCACCTGAAGTTCCATCCGCAATCCAAATATTACAGTGGTTTTTTCCCGCCATATGCTGAAGTATACAATAACATACACTTTAAAAGTACATGAAGCCTCCTGTATGAGAGAGGCTTGGTTTAGACTCTAACCCTTTATATGGTTCCCCATCTGTGTGACTTTTATTATCGGAAGTAAAGATTCTTTTGACTGAAGCTCTTTCTGCACTGCAATCAATTACACAGTTTCTCTCTCAAGGAAATTTGTGTCTGCAAAATGATGTTCATATTCTGACTGAAGGTCTTTGCCAAGGCCACATTTTCCGTTTCCCTGGAGTGGATTCTCTGGTTAGGATGGAGGCCTTTGTCCCTTTTCTTTTTGATTAACCTTTCTTTCTGGAATGGGATTTCACGGAAACTCCCTCCTCGGCGAAGAATGGGCTTATCCCTCCTCTTACCTGCTTGGCTTCCCTCCTGCCTCTGTGGTCCATCTCCATCTCCAAAGTGTCCTTCGGCATCTTCATTCTTGACTTTTTCCGAAGAGAACCCCTGGAATTCTCCAGCTGTCTCCTCTACATCTGCTCCTGGAAGAAAGAAAGTCTTTCAATCAGCACCCATGCAAGAAGCCAAGGCAGCAGTCAGGCACTGTAAAGAAAATGCTTTCTTAATTGCAGATGTTTGCTAACCCTTGGTTCAGGCCTTGTACAGGGCCTGTAATAAAACCTTCCTTAGTGACAAACGACTGAATCTTCTCCCCAGAGATAGAGATAACAAGGAGAAGCACTTAGTGACCCTGGAGAATTGCTTACAGCGGTGGCTGATAAGGAAGGTTTTACCATCTTGGTGCTGAGCATTAGGCACATTCCAACCAATTAACCCTGCAACACCTCCCTGTGGGAGGAACGGAGGTTATACTGCAGAATAACTTTCAGGTTCCCCTCCTTGAAAAAGAGCAGTTTCTGTCAGAGCTCTCTCAGCCCCACCTACGTCACAGGCAGTGTTCCCTCTAAGCTGAGTTAGTGTGACCTAGCTCACAGTTTTTTAGCCTCCGGCTCACACATTTTTGTCTGAGCTCAGGAAGGAGGGCTCCAGAGTAAACCAATTTATGTAGAAGCCAAATGGCTCGCTCACAAATTTAATTTCAGTAGCTTACAAAGTGGAATTTTTGCTCACAAGACTCCACAGCTTAGAGGGAACATTGCTCACAGGGTGTCTGTTGTGGGGAGGGGAAGGGAAAGGAGTATGTAAGCCGCTCTGAGACTCCTTTGGGTAGTGCTTGAGTATTATGGATAAGACTATTATGGGTCATCTTGAATATTATGGGTAAGAAAGCTTATTCTGGGATGTTTTCTGCACAGCAACCTGAAAAGCTGACATCACTTTTCTGGCCCTTCACTGGGTAAGGGCCTAACCCGGTGAGAGACCAGTTTCCTATCAGAATAAGCCCTAGGTCAGTTATGGGGTAGGTGGTCTGTGACTGCTGAGCCTAGCATGGTCCAGTAGTGCAGTACCCCAGCTATGGTGTCCCATTCTGTCCGTGCCTGGATGGGCTAAGAAATTACTCTCTTGCATGCTGACCAACTGCAACTCCGTCTTCTGGAGAGGTAATGTTGAATTGCTGCCTTATGTTTCGGTTAGGCTGGAGAAGCTAAGCTTTGTTATTTTTTAAACCTACACAGTCACGTCTCCGAGACTCTTTTTGTAGCAGGAACTCCTTTGCATATTAGGCCACACACCCCTAATGCAGCCAATCCTCCAAGAGCTTACAGAGCTCTTCTTACAGGGGCCTACTGTAAGCTCTTGGAGGATTGGCTACATTAGGGTGTGTGTCGCCTAATATGCAAAGGAGTACCTGCTACAAAAAGAGCCCAGTCAGGACTTAAATAAACAAAAATATATTTTACTTTGATCATTTGTGTGTCATTTGTGTTACCAAGCCTTAACACCTAAATCCTGTTTGCCTAGACCTTTTGACCACTACCACCAGAAAGCTTTTGCTTATTTGTGACTTGTGAACTGCAGCTCCATTCCGCAGACTTGTCTTTTGTTGTATACATTAGAGAACCAGACAGGAGCTTTGGGTCCCCTTTCTCCTGGACTGTTGGGAACTGTTTAAAAAGGGGCCTGGTGGCAGAACTACCTAAAGGTTGTGTTTGGTATTTTGTTTGGTTCCCTTTGGAGAGCAGGAAACTTTGTCCCCTCTTTCCTTTTTTTCCTTTTGGTCATTTTGTTTTGCCCTGCCCAAGTAAAAACTTCTTATTTTTACAGGCACTGCTCAGGAAAAGGTGTGCAGTTCTCTTATCCAGTCATCTTTCCTCCAAAACTGAGAAACTGGTCACATCCAAGGCTTCCTCGAAGCTGTGGAGTCTTCCGAGCAAAAATTCTAATTTGTGAGCTACCGGCATTAAAGTGGTGAGCGAGCCATTTGGCTGCTGCATAAATTAGTTTGCTCTGGAGCCCTCCTTCCCGAGCTTAGTCAAAAAATCTGTGAGCCGGAGGCTAAAAAACTGTGCACTGGCTCACACTTACTCAGCTTAGAGGGAACACTGGTCACACCTGATCCCTGCCAGGCCCTCCCGTAGAGCTGTCTTTATTTTCTGTCTATCCTTCCCCTGCCCAAACTCCCCATATGTATTTTAAGGGGGAAAGTGGCAAGAAATTCTTCCCCCACTGTTCCCATCAGACTTGCCATGCCTTTTGACTTTTGAATCTCTGCACTTGGCGATGAAATATAGGAAATTATCAAGACATCCAGTCTTGCACTTGTACTGAGAGTTTCCTTCCAGTTGTCAACAGAGCCAGGAGGAGCTGCTTTTCAGCCTCCCCAAAATACATGTTTCCGGGGGGGGGGGGGGGGGGAGTAAGCACGAGCTCACCAAGTGAACCCCACAGTTTGGTGTAGTGGTTAAGTGTGTGGACTCTAATCTGGGAGAACCGGGTTTGATTCCCCACTCCTCCACTTGCACCTGCTGATGTGACCTTGGGTCAGTCACAAGCTCTGGCACAGCTGTCCTTGAAAAAGAGCAGTTTGTCTCAGAGTTCTCTCAGCCCCACCCACCTCACAGGGTGTCTGTTGTGGGGAGGGGGAGGGGAAGGAGTTTGTAAGCCGCTCTGAGACACCTTTGGGTAGTGAAGGGCGGGGTATAAATCCAATCTCTTCTTCTCTTCTTCTTCTTCAAAGGGGACCCCCATGGTTTTTGGAAAAGATTCCGTTTGTTTGGAGAGGGGTAGGTAATGACAGATGAGAAAACCAAACTTTCAGTGCAGGGCCTCCTTTCTCGAGCTCAGAGCCATTTTCTTGCTATTTTCGAGCCTTAGCTGGGCCTGTCTATTGTCTAATGTGCACCCATGTTTGAATTATCCAGGCAGTTGTGCCTTTCCTAGAAGCACAGAGTCAGCCAGTCTCCCCGGAAAGAAGTGTATTTCATTGTCAGCAAGACATAGCCAGAAGACTGATTATCTAGCCTCAACGCCATTCATTTGTTACAGTAGAGTAAGGCCCTTTGGAGGCCGGTCCCAGAGGAACACGCATAAGAGTCTGTCCTGTTCCATCCTCCCAAAACACCCACAATACACAGTGAACAGGCAGGGCCGGCCCAAGGTTTTTCGACACCCTAGCCGAAACTAGTGCCCCCCAGGCAAGGCTGCCTTGTGCCGCCCCCCCACCTTGTGTCTCCCCCCCCCCCGCTGCCGCGTGCCCCTCCGGCGCTGAAGCCGGGTGCTAAGCTCGGCGCATAGGGTGGGGGGAGAGGGGGCTACAAGGCTCTTTGGAGGGCGGCCCTTCTGCTTTTTCTCCCCCCCCCGCCCACTTCCCCCCGTCTCTCCTTCCCCCCTGGGGGACCGGGACCCCCCCAGCTGTGTGCGCCCCGTTCCCTCACTCCCTGCGAGGGCGGCGCCAAGGAGACTCACCAAGGGCAGCGTGGAGGAGTCGTCCGTCCAAGCAAGCCCGTCTCGGAGGAGGAAGCGGTGGTGGGTCTGCTCCAGCCCCCTCTATGCACCACGCACGCCTACCTGAGCCGCCCTGCCGCTGGGCCTTTCAGGCAGCGCCGTCTGCCTCCTCCCCGCCCTGCAGGCCAAGTGCGCCTCAGGACAGGCCCCGAGCGCAGCAGGGGGAGGCGCTTCCTCCCTCCTCACTTCCTTCCCCGCCTGCTTCTGGGCGCACTGGGTGCTGGACTTGGGGTGAAAGAGGCGGCGGAGGCGGCGGTCCCCCAGTCAAAGACTAAATGCATGCAGGGCTTTTGGCGGGGGTGGGTGGGTGCAGTTTGGCACCCCTAAGGGCCGGCCCGCTCTAGGCGAATGCCTAGTTTGCCTAGTGAGCGAGCCGGCCCTGTGAACAGGCAGCAAGTATGCAGATATGGATATGTTCAGCATGACCAGGGCGATGTAATGTAAACGTGGGGAAATTAATTTTGCAGACCCTTAGAACAGTGGAGGGTTCTCATTGTTGTCAACCCTCTTCCCTGGGGACAGGGGGAGATGGTGCTGGGTAGTCTTGGAGAAACCCAGGCAGGTTTTCTGTGTGTTTGTGCTTTTCTTTGGCAGATGATTTCCTGCCTCAAGGGGCTGGAAGGGACTTAGCCTTTGGGAAGGAGTTGGTTGCTTCCCTGTTGGGGAGACGGGAGGTGGCTACAGTGCTTTCTCAATCGTGTTGTGGCTCAAACAACTGAGAGAACCTGACTCTGTCTTTACCGGGCTGACAGTTTCAGTGGGAATCTCTCCAACAACACACGATCCCGCTCTCTTGGGGTGAGGACTGGCTCCTGTAACCACAACAGAGGGTGCTGTGTGATTTGGCATAAACTACTTGCCCTTGGGTGGCAATGTTAACTGGTGGGACTACCCGCTGCAGGCCACCCCGGCAAGGTAGAACAGCTCCAAAGAAAGCACTCAAACCCATCTCCACCTAATAGGAAGGCCTGAAGACATCCAGCGGACCACTGTAGGAATCCTTAGTTGTGCCTTTGGACTCGTCCAGCAGGGCTGTTCTTAGGTAAACCCCCCCCCCTCTTTTCCTGGAATATCCAGTACTTAAGGGTAGTGCAGCCACTCAAGAGCCACTCAAGGAGCTTCCGAGCCCCCAGATCCCAGAAGGCCTCCCTCCCCCCTTACCCAGTGAGCTTGAGAATTCTACCAAACCAAGGGTTGTTTAGAAGTGAAGAGGAAAGGTCCCATGGCTGTTCCGTGCCCATTCCCTTGACATAACTGTGAAGGAGACTCACTTGCAGCCAGCTCATCTGGGAAGGAGATAGTCTCTTGAGATCTTCCTGAGAAACACTTTAGCCATTCTTCAAACACAAGGTCTTGGTCTGTCTCCGCCATAGTCTCTGTTACATTCCAGGCTTCTTTGGCACAGAGAGAGAGAGAGAGAGAGAGAGAGAGATCATATGAGAAGGGAAAATCGGAGGAGCCTAAAGAAGCCAAGGTGGCTCCATAAACAGCTTTCTAAAGACTTGAAAAATAAAAAAAGACTCATTCAAAAAGTGGAAGGAGGGCCTCATAACCAAGGGAAAATAGAAACAAATAACTAGTGCTTGTACAGAGAGAGTTAGGAAAGCTAAAGGTAGTGAGAGATGTTAAAAACAAAAGAGCAAGGACATGTTAGGCCCATTGCAGGGACAGGAAAGTGAAATTCCAACAGGCAATGAAGAGAGGGCAGAAATCCTCAATTCCTACTTTTCCTCAGTCTTCTGTTGCAGGGGAAATGGTGTTCAACATGGCAAAAGCAGAACACATGGTGAGGGAAGGGAGCTGCAGCCTAGGATCGGCATAGGGGTAGTACATAAACACCTAGTTTCTTTAAATGAGACTATGTCCTCGGGGCCAGATGAACTGCATCCAAGGGTACTGAAAGAACTCACAGATGTAATTTCTGAGCCTCTGTCCATTATTTTTGAGAATTCTTGGGAGAACGTGAGGTGCCAGAAGATTGGAGGCGGGCAAATGTTGTCCCTGTCGTCAATAAAGAAAAAAAGGAGGATCTGGGTAACTACCGACCCATCAGCTTGATGTCTATACCTGGGGAAATTTTAGAACAAAATCATCAAACTGACAGTACTTGAGCATTTAGAAAGGATGGCTGTAATTACGAAGAGCTAGCATGGATTTCTCAAGAACAAGTCATGCCAGACTAACTGAATCTCTCTTTTTCTGAGAAAGTTACTACCTTGCTGGATCAGGGGAATGCTATAGACATAGTTTATCTTGATTTCAGGAAGGCTTTTGATAAGGTTCCACATAATATTCTTGTTGACAAATTGGAAAAATATGGTTTGGATCCTATGACTGTTAGGTGGATCTGTAACTGGTTGACAGATCGCACCCAAAGAGTGCTTGTGAATGGTTCCTCGTCTTCTTGGAGAGGAGTGACAAGCGGAGTGCCTCAAGGATCTGTCCTGGGACCTGTTTCGTACATCTTTATCAGTTATTTGGATGAAGGGATAGAGGAAATGCTTATTAAATTTGCAGATGATACTAAATTGGGAGGGGTAGCAAATACAGTAGAAAGAGTCAGGATACAGGATGATGTTGACAGGCTGGAAAACTGGGCTAAAACAAATAAAATGAATTTCAACAGGGATATTTGTAAAGATCTGCATTTGGGTAGGAAAAATCACATGCATAATTATAGGATGGGGGAGACTTGTCTTGGAAGTAGTATGTGCGAAAAGGATCTAAGGGTCTTAGTAGACCATGCACTGAACATGACTCAGCAGTGTGATGCAGTTGCTAAAAAGGCAAATGTGATTTCGGGCTGTATCAACAGAACTGCAGTGTCCAGATTATGTGAAGTGATGGTACCACTTTATTCTGCTCTGGTTAGACTTCACCTAGAGTATTGTGTTGAGTTTTGCACCACAATTTAAGGAAGATATAGACGAGATGGAGCATGTCCAGAGGAGGGCAATAAAGATGGTGAGGGGTCTGGAGACCAAGTCCTATGAGGAAAGGTTGAAGGAGCTGGGTGTGTTTAGCCTGGAGAGGAGACGACTGAGAGGTGATATGATCACCATCTTCAAATACTTGAAGGGCAGGTGGTGTGGACTTTGAGTCCTGGGATGGTGACGGAGCAGCAGCAGCTTACTCAAGGCTCTACCTTTTAATTGATAATACAAAATATTCTCTTTGATCATACTGAAGTCCAGCGCCAGCAAGATAACTTAAGGACAATTATAGCACCCTGGAATACTTTGAAGATAGCCGGAGGAAAAACTAGCATTAATCCTAACTATAAATACACGTTGATGGGGTCTGAACTGGCAGAGACTGATCAAGAGAGAGATCTTGGAGTTGTAGTAGATAACTCACTGAAAATGTCGAGACAGTGTGTGACTGCAATAAAGAAGGCCAATGCTATGCTGGGGATTATTAGGAAGGGTATTGTAAACAGATCAGCCAATATCATAATGCCCCTATATAAATCAATGGTGCGTCCTCATTTGGAATACTGTGTGCAGTTCTGGTCACCACACCTTAAAAAGGATATTATAGCTTTGGAAAAAGTGCAGACCAGGGCAACTCGAATGATAAAAGGGTTGGAACACTTTCGCTATGAGGAAAGGTTAAAGCGCTTAGGGCTCTTTAGCTTGGAGAAACGACGACTGAGGGGTGACATGATTGAGGTTTATAAGATTATGCATGGGAAAGAGCAGGTTGAGAAAGAGGTACTTTTCTCCCTTTGTCACAATCCAAGAACTCATGGGCACTTCATGAAATTGCTGAGCGGTCGGGTTAGAACGGATAAAAGGAAGTACTTCTTCACCCAAAGAGTGATTAACACTTGGAATTCACTGCCACAGGAAGTGGTGGCGGCTACAAGCATGGACAGCTTCAAAAGGGAATGAGATAAGCACATGGAGCAGAGGTCCATCAGTGGCTATTAGCCACAAGGTATAGATGGGGACTCTGGGGCAAGTGATGCTCTGTCATCTTGGTGCTTGGGGGGGGTCAACAGTGGGAGGGCTTCTAATGTCCTGGCCCCACTGGTGGACCTCCTGATGGCACTGGTATTTCTGGCCACTGTGTGACACAGAGTGTTGGACTGGATGGGCCTTTGGCCTGATCCAACATTGGCATCTCTTATGTTCTTATCTCCCCTAAGATAAAAGCTGAAGATAGGGATGCACTAAAAGAGCAAAGTACTGAAATGCTACAACTAAGTACTCAAATGAGGACGATACAGCAGGGATTGAAAGAGAGGAAGCTGGCTTGCCACCCAGCAGCTAATCTAAAGACCATTGATTTAGATATGGCAGCTCCGGGAGAAAATGTGGGAGAAACACTCAAAGATGATCTGCTGAAGTCTGCAGGAGGCCAATGTATACTCACTGCAGACACCATGGTAGCTGTTTTCCAACAACATAACAAAATCTGAACTCAACTGGATGCCCTCAGAGATGTGTTAAATGAATTTGGAATGCAAGGTGCAGTCAGTCAGAGGATACCGAACAGAACCATTGCCTCCTCAGCAAAAAGGCAGAGGAGTGGAGGATTACATTCAACTGGGACGACAGACAGTTTAACCCTGCGACACAACCAGATAGTATTGCTAATTGCTCGGAACCCTGTAAATGAAGGTCGCTTGGTGAACAGAAATCACCCGTTCACTGAGCCCGCTGCTCCTGAGCAAACAATGAGACTCCCTGCCACTCCCCCCTATTGGCGAGTGTTATTAACAATCAAGCAATCTACTATTCCTCTTACGTTGTTGAGAATGAGGAGATTTCTTGCTCTCTTTCATATAAGCCCTGTCAGAGTCTTCGCAGAGGAATGGAAGAAACCATTACTGACAGAGGTGGTAAATATGGCACATGTTGTAGAGCCTTCCAAATCAGATCAAAAGAGACGTAAAGGGATCTTCTCCCAACGTACACCTATGGGACAATCCAGAAAAGCCCACTATTGAAGGGGGCAGAGCAATCCACGACTAATTCATCTAATCTGAAGGAACCATCGAACATATCTGTCTCAACTAATACACAGTTGAACAGTGAGACCAACATTTGCCCCCATGCCAACTAGTATGAAACAAGAATCGGCTAATCTCCTGAGTCTTTCAGAATCCAGCAGTGGGACACCTATGGAAACTTCAACTCCGGACGGTCCCTCACTCACCGCATCCCCCATCAAGTTTACAAACAGGCAGGTGGGCCCTCACCCTCCCACAGGAGTATCCCAGTTATTGGATTCCAGCTCTTCAAACTCAAACTCAACTATTTTACTTAAGACCTTGATTTCAATCAAACAGCAGACAGAGACATGTGATGCCAGGACACAAAACACCAATTTCTAAAGAGGCTAAGATTCCAATGACAGAAAAACTGCTGAAACTGAGCCCTGACCAAACCAAACCAAAGCTCCTGCCATGATAATCACACCGACATTTTTAAATAAATATTTACTTCTTTAATTATTCTGAGGGGGACCCCCGGTAGTGGTGGGGGGGGGGGGAAGCTCCACACAGAGGAGGAAGCTGCCGCAGGTGAGCCTTCTCGCCTTCTCCCCTGCCCCTGCCTGGCCCCGACGGCAAGGCCCGTCCGTGCAGCTCCGAGCCACTGGGCCCGGCAAACCTTCCCTGCTCCCCATGGCAACGGCGGCAAGGCCTGAACTCAGCCTGCCAAGCCTGGCCAGCCCACCGAACTTTCTCCCCCCCCCCAGCGGCAGCAGCAGTTCTCCTGCCCCCGTCCCCTCTCCCTCCCTGGTGGCAGCAGCGGCGAAGCCATTCTCTTTTACTTTGGGGGGGATTTAAATATCCCCCACATATTTTTTCCAAGTTTTCAGATTTTTCTGCACATATGGGGATTGCCCCAAATGTGCAGGAAAACCTCCCTGCCCCCCAAGTGCCCCCGATGTGCTGATTTAGATATCCGCATGGAGGGGGCATGTTGGGAATTAGATATATAGATTGCTGAAATTTGTATATCTCTAATCTGGTTTTGCATTATTTTTGTGTCTAAACTGCATTTTCGAACTTTTTAAAATTTCAAATTATTTCAGTGTATTGAGACCCAATCAGTCAATTGTTTTATAAATTATTTCTCTTCAAGATTCACACTGAAGAAATAATTTGAGATGGATCCAATTGCAGATGCCAGTTTGTTGGATAAAGTCCTGTTAGGTCCTGTGTTGATTTTTTTCTCTCTTCTCTTAGTTTATTTAGCTTTTTTTGTTATAGCTTTTATATTAAACAATACATATACATATATACACACACACACACACATATATATATATACATACATATGTATATGTACATACATACATATAACACACACACATACACACAAATATATATTTTTGAAAAAATACTTCGTCATATAGAGGATGGAGCAAAGCTGTTTTCTGTTGCCCCAGGGGTCGGACCAGAACCAACAGGTTGAAATTAAATCAGAAGAGTTTTTGGCTAAACATTAGAAAGAACTTCCTGACAGAGTGGTTCCTTAGTGGAACAGGCTTCCTTGGGAGCGGTGGGCTCTCCTTCTCTGGAGGTTTTCAAACAGAGGCTAGATGGCCCCATCTGACAGCAATGCTGATTGTGTGAATTTAGGCAGCTCATGAAAGGGAGGGCAGGAAGAGTTGCCTCAGTGCTTAGTTCTTGTGGCCCTTTCTTACACACCCAGGGAAATGCTGATTGCCACTTTGGGATCAGGAAGCAGTTTTTCTCCTGCCCAGTTTGGGTTTTTTCTCATCTTCTGGGTGTGGAACGGTGGTCACGGTGGAGGGGGAGGTATTTGTGAATTTCCTGCATTGTGCAGGGGATTGGACTAGATGACCCTGGAGGTCCCTTCCAACTCTATGATGTTATGATTCTATGATATCTATGTGGGGAAGGAAAGAAATCCAAGGAAAAAGAAAAATTATTCTGGAAGGACGGAAACATGGTCAACATCAAAGACCAGAATCCTAACCAGTATAAGGAGGATGGATCCTTCACAGATCACAGTCAGAGCTGATGGCCGTAATCCCATCTCGGGGAAGGGCACGTTCTTCTGTTCCTCACTTTTGATGGGCTTCAGCTAACCCTCGCTGACTCAGTTAAGAGCCTCAGTGTTACACTGGACCCAACCTTATTGCTGGAGAAGTTAATGGTTCTCCCAACTCAGCCTAGCTCAAAAAATGACCCCTTCCCTTGATGCAGCTGATCCGGCCACCAGGATCCATGCCACAGTGACATGGAGACTGTGGAGGGGGAGGTATTTGTGAATTTCCTGCATTGTGCAGGGGATTGGACTAGATGACCCTGGAGGTCCCTTCCAACTCTATGATGTTATGATTCTATGATATCTATGTGGGGAAGGAAAGAAATCCAAGGAAAAAGAAAAATTATTCTGGAAGGACGGAAACATGGTCAACATCAAAGACCAGAATCCTAACCAGTATAAGGAGGATGGATCCTTCACAGATCACAGTCAGAGCTGATGGCCGTAATCCCATCTCGGGGAAGGGCACGTTCTTCTGTTCCTCACTTTTGATGGGCTTCAGCTAACCCTCGCTGACTCAGTTAAGAGCCTCAGTGTTACACTGGACCCAACCTTATTGCTGGAGAAGTTAATGGTTCTCCCAACTCAGCCTAGCTCAAAAAATGACCCCTTCCCTTGATGCAGCTGATCCGGCCACCAGGATCCATGCCACAGTGACATGGAGACTAAACTAGATCAATGCCCTGTACACTGCATGAAACCAATTGAGAAGATCCAGCTGGTGCAGAAGGCAAGGGCTGGGCCATTATCAGGAGCTAGATGGAGCAGGCCTATTATTGACCTTCTGCAGTCCCTCCGCTGGCTGGCCTGGACAGGGGCCCTCTCGGGCCTTCTCCGTTCTGGCCCCCAGGAATGGTCTGCCTGAGGGGGTCAGGAAGGCCCCCACTCGCCCTCCTTCCCACAGACTAAGCAGAACTGAATTATTCAAGAGGGCTTTTCTAAGCAAGCAATAGGGTGGCACTGGAGAAAAGGCTTCACAAGGTTACTCGGGTACATCATTAGAAGACCATGGGGGTCTAAATGACTGTTTAGTGTGCTGTAAGCAGGATCCTGCTATGCTACGTTAACAGTTATGCTTTCCTCCAACAATGTTTCTCAGGTTTCTGGCCAGTTCTCCAACCCAAATCCTATTGCATAATTTTCTGAATGTACTGATTGTACAGAGTCCCACTAAAGGGCGGACTATAATTAATGTAAATAAATAAAAGAATGCAAATAAGCCCCACCCCCGGGGAAACTGCAGATGGGAGGGAGAAGCACCGGCCGAAAGGGGAGGGATCGGGGCAGCCCCTTCGGCCCGAAGGGTTCCCTTCCCACCCAAGCCAGCCACCCCACCCCCGTGATCACGCCCGGAGTCTTCTTCCTGGGCCTCCCTCCGAGGCGGAGAATTTGTTTCCATGTCCAACATTCAGATTCTCCCTTTGGGGTAACAAGTGAAAACAGACACAGGAAAGTTACGTTTTAAAAGTAAGGAATCCCGCCCCAAAGCCCCACGAGAGCGGAACGTCCGTCTCCCCAGACTGCGATGGCGACTTACCCGGGAGGAGACCTTCCCCGGATCCGGCTGCTGCCGGCCTCTCTCTCTGCCGCGGCCCCGCTGAATCCCCCTCCCTCCTCCCGGATCTCTCTCCCCCCGCTCAGAAGCCAGCACTTCCGGTGCCCCCCCGGAAAAAGCACCTCCCTCCCTCGATCGGCCTCTCTAGCCAAGAGCTCGGCGGTGTTAACCCTTTCAGAGCTGCAGAGCCAGGAAAAAGGAGGCGCCTCCTCCCGCCCTCCCCGTCGAGAGCAGCGCTCAGACACACACACACCCCGCTGGGCTGGACTTGGGCCCGGCTGCCCTCGGAGGCGCCCCGTAACGCAGCTCAGTGGGATTCCTCGGGAGTCACTCCGCACAGGGCTGCGCCCCCCGGGGAACCTCCAGGCTGTTCGGCTCGCTCAGAAAACCGGGGGGTTGAGCTGAAAAAAGGGGGAAGCCACCCGGAGGGAGCTCGGGCACTGCCCCCTATATTGGATATATACAGGGGGCAGTGGCTCGGGCCCGGCCCTTAGTGCAAGATGCAAACGATTTTAATTCAGAAACACACAGAGATAGACACCCCTCTCAAGGTTATTACTGGGAAATGCAAAACGGACAAGCCAGTGAATTTTAAGGACATTGTCTTCTTGAGCAGGAAAGTCACTAGATTCAGGTCAATGCCCGTTTGAAATTGACGACCTTTCTAATCCTAGGGGTTTTTTCCTGAACAAATTTATACTTCTTGCAGGCAACAATGCAATAGGACAGATTTTTTTCCTCCTGCTGGGGGGGGGGGGGGGGGGGGTGGCAGGGCGACTTTCCCTGTGAGTCCTGCCCCCTCCCCTTTGTACAGGGAGAAAAAATGCCTTGGTTTGAGGATCTCCCCTCCTGCATGGGGGCACTTTACTTCCAAGGAGAGGCCGGCTGCAGGGGGGCAGGATCCGACTGAGCCCTCTTCCGTGGACTTAAAAGGTAAAGGTAAAGGTTCCCTTGCTCGAAAGCCAGTCGAGTCCGACTCTAGGGTTGCAGTGCTCATCTCCGTTTCAAAGCCGAAGAGCCAGCGCTGTCCGAAGACGTTTCCACGGTCATGTGGCCGGCATGACTAAACACCAAGGCGCACGAACGCTGGTACTTGGACTTAGCGGGGCGGGAATCTGCCTGTTGGCTGGATCCCTGCGGATTCCTGCTTCTCAGGAGCAGGACCAGTTTCCATCCCTGGTGGGGAGAAATGTGGGAGATGTCGTTTGTGGGCCTATATAAAGGGCAAAAAGGAAAGTGGTCCCACGGCTGAGACTGTCATACTGATGGTCACATTATGAGAAGGCAGGAGTCCCTCCCTGGGAAAGACAATACTGTTAGGAAAAAGTGGAAGCAGTGGGAAGAAAGAACATGGGGTGGACTGACTCAGTCGAGGAGGCCACTGCCTTCGGTTTGCAAGATAGGGTGATTGGGGGGGACATTAACTCATATGGTTGTCAGAGGATGGAAGCAACTTGAGGGCACTTCACACACACACGCACACACACACACACACACAGTGACAATGGGGAGACCCAGAATGAAAATTACAGTAAAACATAAAACTTCTTAGTCTTTTGAGGCACCACTACCGCTGAACAATTTTGCTGCAGCAGACAAACTTGACATATCATAGATTCCAGTGGGTGGTCATGTTGCTCTGAAGCAGCCAAACAAAGTTTGAAAACTGAGGCACCTCTGAGAGCAACAAAGTTTTATTCCCGGTATAAGTTTTCGTGAGCATGCACACTCCATCGGATGTGTGCCTGCATGTGCTCCTTTGGAAGGTAGGTGTGATACGTCATGATACACTGACAGCCACGGAAGCTTATACTAGGAATAAATACTTTGTTGGTCTCAAAGGTGCCTCTGGAGTTAGACGTTGACACATCATGTGCATTCCGTGGCTTCCTTGCAAAAGGAAGGCCTGCGCACCAACAGCCACAGCCCACATTCTACACATAAATGAAGAAGAAGAGGAGATTGGATTTATACCCTGCCCTTCACTACCCAAGGGAGCCTCAGAGCGGCTTACAATCTCCTTTCCCTTCCCCTCCCCTCCCCACAACAGACACCCTGGGAGGGAAGAGGGGCTGAGAGAGCTCAGACAGAAACTCCTTTCTCAAGAACAGCTGTGCCAGAACAATGGCTTGCCTGAGGTCATTCAGTCAGGTACAAGTGGAGGAGTGGGGAATCAAACCCCGTTCTCCCAGATTAGAGTCCGCGCACTTAGCCACTACATCAAAATGGAAGAATGTGTGGATTCTCCTTTTGCATCAGATTTTGTCAGTCCCCACAACTAACTGTTTGTTTACTTCATTTATATATCACCTTTCTCCCCAATCTGCAAAGGGGCCTATCATTCTCCTCTCCTCTATTCATGCTCACAACAACCCTGTGAGGTAGGTGGGGCTGGGAGTGCGTGACTGGCCGAGGTCACTCAGCAAGCTTCCATGGTAGAGCAGGGATTCAAATCTGCCTCACACTGGCTTGCCAAGACTTGGTGAGCCATGAGTACAGCGTCTCGAACAGGGGTCTCCAGCCGCTCTGAGCCTGGGGGCACCTTTGGGATTCTGACACAGCGTGGTGGCTGCAGGCCCAAAATGGCTGCCCCCAAAACGCCTGCTGCAGGAGGCAAAGCCAGCAAGAAGAGGGGTGCCACATCTTACCTTCAGTCACACAGTGAAGAATATCCTTGTACTGTTTGTGGCAGCTGCCGCCAAAGCAAAGTTTACCAAAATCCACACAGCCAATCAAATGTACAGTGACCAATCAGAAATCATGCTGGGCATGATTTCAGGGCCACATGATCCTGCCCACTTTCCAAAAACACTTGGCGGGCACCAGGAAAGGTGTCAGCAGGCGCCACAGCACCCATGGGCACCACGCTGGAGACCCCTGATTTAGAAGTCTGCAGTGACAAAATCTGTTGGCCAAAAAGACCCCTGAAAGTCTGCAGTGACAAAATCTGTTGGCCAAAAAACTGGTGTTTAAACCTCCATTCATAACTCACCTTCGGGCTCCTAGGTACAGGTTGGGAAATTCCTGGAGATTTGGGACAGTGGAGCCTTGGGACAGTGAGGCTTGGGGAGGCAAGCAGCCTCAGTAGAGTATAATGCCATAGACTCAACCCTCCAAAGCAGCCATTTTATCCAGGGTTCTCTCCCCTGGACAACAGTTGTAATTCTGGGTGATCTCCAGCCCTCACCTGGAGGTTGGCAATGGTCGTTCTTATGAAGGAAATAGCTGGTTTGGAAGGTGGAATCTATGCCATTAGACCTGACTGAAGTTCCTCCCCTCCTGAACCCCCACCCTCTCCAGGCTCCACCCCTCAAATCTCCAGGAACTTCCCAACCTGGAGCTGGCCACCCTATTTCCCCCCCCCCCCCCC